>NC_057402.1:29770492-29927361 GCF_019320065.1 Cervus canadensis | reverse complement strand
AATCTCCACACTGTTTTCCATAGTGGCTGTACTAGTTTGCATTTCCACAACAGTGTAAGAGGGTTCCCTTTTCTCCACACCCTCTCCAGCATTTATTGCTTGTAGACTTTTGGATAGCAGCCATCCTGACTGGCGTGTAATGGTACCTCGCTGTGGTTTTGATTTGCATTTCTCTGATAATGAGTGATGTTGAGCATCTTTTCAGGTGTCATAGTGATGCTTTCTAAGGCCCACTTGACTTCCAATTCCAGGATGTCTGGCTCTAGGTGAGTGATCACACCATCATGATTATCTGGGTCTTGAAGATCTTTTTTGTACAGTTCATCTGTGTATTCTTGACACCTCTTCTTAATATCTTCTTCTTCTGTTAGGTCCATACCATTTCTGCCCTTTATCGAACCCATCTTTGCATGAAGTGTTCCCTTGGTATCTCTAATTTTCTTGAAGAGATCTCTAGTCTTTATGATTCTGTTGTTTCCCTCTATTTCTATGCATTGATCACTGAGGAAGGCTTTCTTATCTCTCCTGGCTATTCTTTGGAACTCTGCATTCAAATGGGAATATATTTCCTTTTCTCCTTTGCTTTTCACTTCTTCTCTCCTCACAGCTATTTGTAAGGCCTCCTCAGACAACCATTTTGCCTTTTTGCATTTCTTTTCCATGGGGATGGTCTTGATCCCTGTCTCTTGTACAATGTCATGAACCTCTGTCCATAGTTCATCAGGCACTCTGTCTATCAGATCTAGTCCCTTAAATCTATTTCTCATTCCACTGTATAGTCATAAGGGATTTGATTTAGGTCATACCTGAATGGTCTAGTGGTTTTCCCTACTTTCTTCAATTTAAGTCTGAATTTGGCAATAAGGAGTTCATGATCTGAGCCACAGTCAGCTCCCAGTCTTGTTTTTGCTGACTGTATAAGCTTCTCCATCTTTGGCTGCAAAGAATATAATCAATCTGTTTTTGATGTGGACCATCTGGTGATGTCCATGTGTAGAGTCTTCTCTTGTGTTGTTGGAAGAGGGTGTTTGCTATGACCAGTGCATTCTCTTGGCAGAACTCTATTAGCCTTTGCCCTGCTTCATTCCATACTCCAAGGCCAAATTTGCCTGTTACTCCAGGTGGAGAATCCCAGGGACGGGGGAGCCTGGTGGGCTGCCGTCTATGGTGTCGCACAGAGTTGGACACGACTGAGGTGACTTAGCAGCAGCAGCCAGGTGTTTCTTGACTTCCTACTTTTGCATTCCAGTCCCCTATAATGAAAAGGACATCTTTTTTGGATGTTAGTTCTAAAATGTCTTGTGGTCTTCATAGAACCGTTCGACTTCAGCTTCTTCAGCATTACTGGTTGGGGCATAGGCTTGGATTACATGATATTGAATGGTTTGCCTTGGAAATGAATAGAGATCATTCTGTCATTTTTGAGATTGCATCCAAGTACTGCATTTCAGACTCTTTTGTTTACCATCATGGCTACTTCATTTCTTCTAAGGGATTCCTGCCCACAGTAGTAGATACAATGGCCATCTGAGTTAAATTCACCCATTCCAGTCCATTTTAGTTCGCTGATTCCTAGATTGTCGACATTCACTCTTGCCATCTCTTGTTTGACCACTTCCAATTTGCCTCGATTCATGGACCTAACATTCCAGGTTCCTATGCAATATTGCTCTTTACAGCATCAGACCTTGCTCTATCACCAGTCACATCCACAACTGGGTATTGTTTCTGCTTTGGCTCCATCCCTTCATTCTTTCTGGAGTTATTTCTCCACTGATCTCCAGTAGCATATTGGGCACCTACCGACCTGGGGAGTTCCTCTTTCAGTATCTTATCATTTTGCCTTTTCATACTGTTCATGGGGTTCTCAAGGCAAGAATACTGAAGTGGTTTGCCATTCCCTTCTCTAGTGGACCACATTCTGTCAGACCTCTCCACCATGACCCGTCTGTCTTGGGTGGCCCCACACAGCATGATTTAGTTTCATTGAGTTAGACAGGACTGTGGTCCATGTGATCAGATTGGCTAGTTTACTGTGATTATGGTTTTAGTGTGTCTGCCCTCTGATGCCCTCTCGCAACACCTACCGTCTTACTTGGGTTTCTCTTACCTTGGACGTGGGGTATCTCTTTACGGCTGCTCCAGCAAAGCGCAGCCGCTGCTCCTTACCTTGGATGAGGGGTATCTCCTCACAGTTGCCCCTCCTGACCTTGAACGTGGAGTACCAATAGTATACAAGATTGCCACAAAAAAAGGAAATTACAGAACAATATCCCTGATGAACAAACATGCAAAAATCAACAAAATATAGACAAACCAAATTCAACAATATATAAAAATCTGTATATCAAAATATATTAAAAGGATCATACACAATAACCAGAGGCTTCCCAGGTGGTGCTAGTGGTAAAGAACCCACCTGCTAATGCAGGCGACATAAGAAACATGGATTCAATCCCTGAGTCAGGAAGATTCCCTGGAGGAGGTCGTGGCAATACACTCCGTATTCTTGCCTGGAGAATCCCATGGGCAGAGGATACAGTCTGTACCATCTCAGAGAGTCAAGTAATGACTGAAGTAACTTAGCACACACACATAATGATCAAGAAAGATTTATTCCAGGGATACAAGAATGGTTCATTATTTGCAAATCTATCAGTCTGCTATACCATATTATAAAATGAAGGATTAAAAATCATATAACCATCAAAATAGATGTAGAAAAAGCACTTGACAAAATTATCCATTTATAAAAGCTCTCAACAAATTGGGTATGTAGGGAACATACCTCAACATAATAAAGGCCCTATATGAAAAGACCAAAGCTAACATAATGGCAAAAATCTGAAATCTTTTTCTTTAAGATTAAGAACAAGACAAGGATTCTCATCTCACCATTTTTATTCACCATAGCACTGAAAGTCCTAGCCAGAGCAAATAGGCCAGAAAAAAAAAAAGTTATCCAAATTTAAAAGGAAAAAGAGAAACTGTCACTATTTGTAGTTGATAGTATCATATATAGTAAACTCTAAAGGTGCCACCAAAATAATTTTAGAATAATAAAATTCAGTAAAATTTCAGCATACAAAATCCACATACAAATATCTGTTACATTTTTTACACTGATAAGATGCATGAGACAAATGCTCGGGGCTGGTGCATTGGGAAAACCCAGAGGGATTGGGTGGAGAGGGAGGTGGGAGGGGGGATAAGGATGGGGAATACATGTAAATCCATGGCTGATTCATGTCAATGTATGACAAAAACCACTACAATATTGTAAAGTAATTAGCCTCCAACTAATAAAAATAAATGAAAAAAAAAAAGAAACTATCAGAGAAATTAAGAAAACAATCACATTTATGGTGGTAGTGGGGGTGGTTTAGTCACTAAGTTGTATCCACCTCTCTGTGACCCCATGGACTGTAGCCCGCCAGGGTCCTCTGTCCATGAAATTTCCCAGGTGAGAATACTGGAGTGGGTAGCCTTTTCCTTTTGCAGGGCATCTTCCTGACCCACAGATCAAATCTGCGTCTCCTACTTGGCAGGAGGATTCTTTACCACTGAGCCACCTGGAAAGTCAACCACATTTATATTTGCACCAATAAGAATAAAATATCCAGGAGTAAATTTCACTACAATGGCAAAGACTGTTGAAAAATATGTCATTAATTTAAAAAATTTTAAAAAAATGGAAATACATTCTGTGCTTGTTGACTTGGAAAAATTAACATTGTTAAATTTCCATATTATCAAAGCAATATACAGATTCAATGTAATCCCTATCAAAATTCCAAAGTCATTTTTCACAGAAAAAGAACTATCACTTCTAAATTTGTATGGAATCTAAAGACACCAAGTAACCAGACCAATCTTGAGAAAGAAGGACAAATCTGGAGTCATCACACTTCCTAATTACACACAATATTACAAAATTATAATAATCAAAATAATATGGTACTGGCATTGAATCAGACAAGGAGATCAGTAGAGGAGAATAGTCCATAAATAAATAAGTAGATTTATTTATGTTAATTAACATTAAATTAATTTATGACATAGTCAAGAATATATGCTGGGAAAAGGACAGTCTTTGAATAAACTGTGTTGAAAAACCTGGACATATGCAAAGGAATGAAACTGGTTTCTTTAATTTCTCTTTCTGTTCTTTGTATATCTTATTAGATTATAGAAATGTAACAGATTTCTGTGTATTGATTTTGCATCCTACAACTTTACCAAATTCATTGACAAGCTCTAGAGTTTTCTGGTGGCATCTTCAGGATTTTTTCTACGTACAGTATCATGTCATCTGCAAACAGTGACCGTTTTACCTTCCTTTCCAATTTGGACTCCTTTTATTTCCTTTTCTTCTCTGCTGTGGCTAGGACTTCCAATACTATGTTGAAAGAAATTGTCAAGAGCAAGCATCCCTGTCTTATTCCTGATCTTAGAGGAAAAGTTTTCAGCTTTTCTCCACAGGGTGTCATATTAACTGGACTTCCCAGGTGGTGCTCGTGCTAAAGAATAGAGCTTGCCAGTGCAGGAGACTTCAGAGATGTGGGTTTGATCCCTGGGTTGGGAAGATCCCTTGGAGGAGGGCATGACAGTGTGTTCCAGTATCTTTGCCTGAAGAATCCCAGGGACAGAAGAGCCTGGCAGGCTACTGTCCATATGGTCACAAAGAGTTGGATACAACATAAGTGACTTAGCAGCAGCGGCAGCATCAGGTTAACTATGGAATTGTCATATATGGCCATTATTATATTAATCCATGTCCCTTCAATGCCCACTTTTTGGAAAGTTTTATCATAACTAGAAGTTGAATTTTTGTTAAAAGCATTTTCTGCATTTATTAACCTGATCATATGGATTTTATTTTTCAATTTGTTAAAGTGGTATATTACACTGATTGATTTTCAGATATTGGAAAAATTCTTACATCTTTGTAATAAATCCCACTTGTTCCTGATGCATGATCCTTTTAATGTATTGTTGGATTCTGTTTGCTAATATTTTCTTAAGATTTTTGAATCTATGTTCATCAGTGATACTGCCCTGTAATTTTCTTTGTGAATTGTCTGGTCTGTTAATTTTGTATGAGGGAGACGGCAGCCTCATACAGTGAGTTTGGAAATTTTCTTCCTCTGCAATTTTTTGGAAGAATATGAGAATAATAGGTCAGCTCTTCTCTAAATGTTTGGTAGAATTCACCTGTAAAACCACTTGGTACTGGACTTGTTTGTTGGGAATTCTTTTATTACTGATTCAATTTTATTACTGTATTTGGTCTGCTCATATTTTCTATTTCTTCCAGTTCAGTTTTGGGAGATTGCACATTTCTAGTAATTTTTAAATGTCTTCTACATTGTTCCTTTGATTGGCAGATAGTTTTTAGTAGTAGTCTCAGAATAATTTGTTTTTCTATAGTGTCAGATGTAACTTCTTTTTCATTTCTGGTTTTACTAATTTTCATCCTCTCTTTTTTTCTTGACGATTTTAGCTAAAGGCATTTCAATTTTGTTTACCTTCTCAAAGAATCAACTCTTAGTTTCATTAACCTTTTCTTTTGCTTTTTAGTCTCTGTTTCATTTATTTCTGCTCTGACTTTTATTTCTTTCCTCCTACTAAATTTAGGCTTTGCTTGTTCCTTCTCTGCTCCTGTAGACTCCTAAGGCTAGGTTGTTTATTTGAGAATGTCTTTGTTTCCTGGGGTAAACTGTTGTCACTATAAACTTCCCTCTCAGAACTTCTTTGGCCAAGTTCCATAGATTTAGGATTGTTGTGTTTTCAGTTTCATTTATCCCCAGGTATATTTTGATTCCTTCTTTGATTTCTTCAGTGATCCATTGGTTGTTTAGTATTATATTGCTTAGCCTCCCTGAGTTTTTTAAGTTTTCTGTAGGCTTTTTTTCTAGTTGATTTCTAGTCTCAGAGCACCATGGTTGGAAAAGATGCTTGTGTGATTTCAATTTTTGGAATCTTTTTGAGCTCTTGTTTGCAGTATTAGGTTGTTTTCTTCAGTGATAGCCCATGACTTCTGCTCCTTTCCAATAATTGTGGAAGCGACAATTATTGCTTCTATCACTAGAGTTGTGGATTACTGCCTTCTATCACTGGAGTTGTGTTGTTTCAAATATCTACAATACCTGTTTTCTGCCCTGTTCATGCATTATATTCTATTGAGTTATTAATGTTCATTAAAGCTTTAAAAAATGGGTAAATGGCTTATGTAATAGCATAAGATAGGAAAATAAATGATACATTGGTTAGCTCAGACTAGGTAAGGTTAGTTGGCAGTATAATCACTGCTTTGAAATACATGAAAGATTGCTTGTTCTGTTAATAGTAATGATAATCACTGAGTAGTGGAACACAATGCATTGAAAGGGAGAGAAACTATTAAATATTTAGAAAAGAACCTCAAGTCATTGATGAATAGGAAAAAGCTAAGTGGCTAATGATGTAGGTCATAAACTTCGGGTCCCTGAAGATCTGCAAGAAAAAAACTCTCAATAACCTGCCTTTAATTACTAGGATTTCATGAAGGAGATTACAGGACTTAGACCCCCTGATACTTTTTCAATTTCTGTTGTCCAAGCATGAGGGTAAAACTCATACTTGACATAGAAAATGTATATTCTCCTTCCTGGCATGTTTATTATTTTACATAGTGACATTAGTAGGATATTTGGCTTGTGTTATGATATAGACATTATGGTCCATAAATATTCTAAAGGGAAATGCTTAGAGAATGAATGTAAATCCCCAAAGAAGAACATTCAAAAAATTCAGGCAGCCGGTGTTTTGAAGATGCTTATTATCTTATTTCAGTAATGATTGTTGATTATGTTAATGATCATCTCAATAATTTCTTATATAGATAATTGGTAAGAGTAATTTAAGTGTACTCCTATTTTAAATATTCTTAATTAGTAAAGCACATTTAAATAAATTACCATATTATTGAAGGTCACGCATAAGTATGGTTCACCAAAATTTTACAAAATTATAGCAAACTACATTCTGTGACATTCATCTTTAAGAATAACTCAACAAATGTAAATTCAATATTTTGGGGATTAAGAAAATTTTAAATAGAGCATATTTTTCAGTGATATGAACAAAATAAAACATGGTTGGCAACTAAATTTTGTTATACTCTGTTGTTGACAAAAGAATGGTCACTTTACAAAGAGAAAGCAGTATTTTTTTTCCTGTTTCTAACAATATGAACAAAAATTGAGAGAAGGAAGATGTTGGAGATGATACAAAGAAAAAAAAAACTAAGCAAAAAATCACCTATCTCTCTAGTAAGAAAAAGCACCCCTCTCTCTAGTAAGATCGCCTAAACTAGCCAAGATAGTAAGCTGGATAACATTAACAACATATAGTATGCACAGAAAGGAAAAGATGAATGGAGAAAAGAAGGGAAGGAGGAAAGAAAGTTAAATGTTATATATGAGACATTTTTAAGGGTAGTTATATGACATAAATAACAGTAAAGTAAAATGGAACAGAATAAAGGGCCCAAAAATAAAACTCCACATTTATAGTCCACTAATAATTAACATGGCAAATAGATTGGGAGACAGTGGCTGACTTTATTTTGGGGGGCTCCAAAATCACTGCAGATGGTGATTGCAGCCATGACATTAAAAGACGCTTACTCCTTGCGAGAAAAGTTATGACCAACCTAGATAGTGTATTAAAAAGCAGAGACGTTACTTTGTCAACAAAGGTCCGTCTAGTCAAGGCTATGGTTTTTCCAGTAGTCATGTATGGATGTGAGAGTTGGACTATAAAGAAAGCTGAGTGCCAAAGAATTGATGCTTTTGAACTGTTGTGTTGGAGAAGACTCTTGAAAGTCCCTTGGGCTACAAGAAAATCCAACCAATCCATCCTAAAGGAGATCCATCATGAGTGTTCATTGGAAGGACTGATGTTGAAGCTGACACTTCAGTACTTTGGTCACCTGATGCGAAGAGCTGGCTCATTTGAAAAGACCCTAATGCTGGGAAAGATTGAAGGCAGGAGAAGAAGGGGACGACAGAGGATGAGATGGTTAGATGGCATCACCATCAATGGACATGAGTTTGGGTAAACTCCGGGAGTTGGTGATGGACAGGGAGGCCTGGTGCACTGCAGTTCATGGGGTTGCAAAGAATCGGACATGACTGAGTGGCTGAACTGAATTGAATAATTGACAAGGGAGCCAAGAACACTCAATGGGAACAGGATAGTCTTTTCAACAAAGATTGTTTGGAATACTAGACAGGTACATGCAGAAAAATAAAATTGAATCTCTAATCTTACATAACTCACAAAAATTAACTCAAAGTTTTAAACCTAAGACTTGACACCCTAAAACTCCTTGAAGAAAGTATAGGGGCAAAATTTCTGTCACTGGTCTTAGCAATGATTCTTTTAGATATAACATGAAAAACAAAAGAAACAAAAATAGAAAATAAACAAGCTATACTATCTCAAAGTGAAAATCTTCTGCGTAGCATATGAAATAGTCAACAAAATGAAAAGGCAACCAACAGAATGGGAGATAATTGTTGCAAACCATGTATAAAAGGTTAACAAATGAAATATATAACAAAATCTCACACAGCTCAATAACAAAAGCAAAAATAATCTGATTTTTAAAATGGGCAAAAGAACTAAATAGACATTTTTCCGGAAAAGGCATATGAATGGCCTGCAGGTACATGAAAATATGGTAAACATCACCAATCACTAGAGAAATAAAAATCAAAGCCACAATGAGATATCACCTCCCACATATTAGGATGGCTATTATCAAAAAGGCAAGAAATACCAATTGCTGTCAAAGATGTGGGGAAAAGGGAGTTCCTGCATACTGTGGGTGAGAAAGTAAATTGTTTCAGTCAGCATTGAAAAATATGCAGGTTCCTTCAATTCTTTTAAAATAGAACTACCATATGAACTACCAGCAGTCTGCTTCTGGGTATTTACTCAAAGAAAACAAAACCACTAATTTGAAAAGATATATATATCCCATGTTCATTGTACTATTATTCACAATAGCCAAGATATGGAAACAAACTAAGGGTACATCAATGGATGAGTGGGTAAGAAGAGTTTATTAATATCAATGGGATATTAATTCAATTATGAGAAAGAAGGGGATCTTGCCACTTGTGACATGGATGGACCTTGAGGGCATAATGTTAAGTGAGATAATTAAGACTGAGAAAGACAAATACTGTATGATATCACTTATATGTGGAATCAAAAAAGTTGAGTTCATAAATCAGAGTGGAATAGTGTTTGGTAGGGACTTGGGCTGAGGGAATTGGGAAGATGTTCATTAAGGTTACAAATTTGCAACTAGTAGATAAACAAGTCCGGAGATCTAATGTACTGCATAGTCATCATATTGAACAATACTGTGTTATAAAAGTCAAAGTTGCAATGAGACTAGGTCTAAATTGTTCTAATCACACAAAATACAATGATGTAAGAGGATAGAGGTCTTAGCTAATGTTGTGGTGCCATATATAAATGAATTAAATCAACATGTTGTAAACCTTAAATGTATACAATGTTACTGGTCAATTCTATCTCAAATAAATAAATGTAGCAGGTTGCAATAAGCACTTTTAAAATGAATTGCAATGGAGCAGAATGATGCATTGTCTATGAAAGGTGAACTATTATTTCCAGAAGGCTTTATTGTACATGTTTTTACAGGTTTAGAGGAAGAGTGGGTCATGAGTAAAAAATATCAATATGTATCTTATCTTAGGTAGCAGACAAAAAATGAAAAGAGACTAAAAAAAAAAAAAACCAAAAAACCCTTATTTGGCCATGTTTGGTAGTTAAACAACTTGAGTAGTTCTATTAATGAATCAAAAACAAAGGATTATAAGCCAAATACCCATAATATTAAATAAGATAAAGAGTAAGCTTTCTTACAACTCTTTTCCTTTATCCATGAGAATACATATTGTATTTTTATGCCACTGCTCAGGGCATCCGTGAAAGACGGACATGAAGTTAAATGCTCAGATATTGCGCTGCTAGAGAAGTATGGTGCTCAAGTAACTATATAAATATATCTTTATTTCACACTACTTCATCCTGATTCAAAAACTTCCTTTTCCAAATTCTACCTCTGTATGCTTCTCAGTATCTATTTTGTATTTAGAATCTGGAGATCTTCAAATTAAAATTCCAGCTCTGCCACTTAATGACTGAGTAGGCAAGATGTTTGATAATTCTGTGTCTCATATATCAAGCAAGGATAATAATAGGAGCTTTTTCAATGGTATAAAATGAGATATCATAGTTAATGTAACAGGCACAGAGTGTCATAAATAGTGAGCACTTCAGAAATGTTGTTACTATTATTAACAAATAGATTGAAGGTGCTGACGAGTGAATTCTTAGGAACAAGTTTTACTGTTAGTATCTTCAACCTTTTAATATATGAGAAATGGAAATTAGTGAGCAAACATGCTTGATTCAAATTTGCTACATAATAGTATAATTTATTTTGAAAGAATGTTTTTGTTTGTGTCTTTGCTTCCAGTAAAAACTCATCCACACAAAAATTATTCTTTCACTAATAACAGGAACATCTTCTATAATCTACAAATTATAAAATTTTAGCCCATTAGAGAAATGAACTGGTGAGGCAGACATATGAATAGGATGCTAAAGGGTGGTAAAACCCTCTGAAAAGTGATAAGAACTGAACACTATTTCACCTCTGTGGAGCATGGGAGAAGAATGTGGAAGTCATAAAAGTAGTCCAGACAATAGCAACTCAAATATAGGAACTCCTTAAAAGTAGAATATGGACTAGCATGGCAGCTGTGAACCTGAGTAGCCCTGAAGGGAAATTTATGAGCTTTTGTTAATGGTCTTCTAACCGGCGTTAATGAGATGACTAAGAGACACCCTATTTGTTGGCAAAAGTATGCAAACCCTCATCAAAGAAAGCTGAAGTGGATAAATTTATACCTGAGTAGATGTCAAAGAGAGAAATTTACCAGGTATAACAACCTAATGAAAATGGGACGAGATCATCAGGCAGACAAATGTATGTGTATATGAATAATTACAGAGATATGTTAGAAGACTTTACCATGAATGTTTTAGCTCGGGTTATCCAATTTAATCAATATCAGTAATTAATCAGTAAGTATGTACTAAACATATTCTTCTTAGAGGTGCTATGCTGTGCTTAGTCGCTTAGTCATTTGGAAGTTACATGTAAAGTTTAATGATCTTATTTTAAACTAGTCTGAATATTTTAGTTAGAAGCATACCATATGAATCTAAGAATAATATTTTTATGAATATGTTTAGTATTTTGACATAAAATGCATTGTACACTTGGTATTCAAATTGAAAATTTTACATGGAGGGAAAATTATTCTAATTTGTATACCCTTTAATTAGTTAATATTATAATTAGCTAAATTTCTTAGATTCATGTGGTATGCTTCTAACTAAAATATTCAGACTAGTTTAAAATAAGACCATTAAACTTTACATGTAAGTTCCAAACCTTTTGAAGAATAAGTGAAGGTGCTAGAAATTGTTCAAAATACAATTTAGAGTTTAAAAACACTATAATGATATTTAATGAAAAAATAAAGGAAATAGCTTGGTAGCCTCTAAGGAAATCAGTGGTACTGATAACTAAATAATTAGAATTGGGATTTTGTGAACATCTTTATTAACCTTATATTAATTTGAAAAGTGAGGATAGAAAATAAAAAAGCCTGATTCCCAGAAGTTACACTGAAGGATGCACAAAATAAATAGGAATCATAATAAAGGTGATGCTCATCTAATATATAACCAAATGAAAGCTTACAGTTCCTTGGACTCAAACTTCTAAAATTTGATTATTTTTGTTTTTAGAAAGAATGGTGAATATCTCATAAAATTCTCCTTTGTAAGATGAACAGATTTTGTTGGATATAATAATAGTAGATATGAGGGGAGGAAAGCAAGACATATATGTATGTTGCCTGAAGAACTATGGATGGAGGTTCATAACACTGTACAGGAGATGACATTACCCTTATGGTGGAAAGAGATGAGGAACTAAAGAGCCTCTTGATGTAGATGAAAGAGGTGAGTGAAAATGCTGGCTTAAAACTCAACATTCAAAAACTAAGATCATGGCATCTGGTCCTATCAGTTCATGGCAAATAGATGGGGAGCAATGGAAACAGTGACAGACTTTATTTCTTAGGCTCCAAAATCACTGTGGATGGTGACGGCAGCCATGAAATTAAAGGACACTTGCTCCTTGGAAGAAAAGCTATGAACAACATAGATGGCATATTAAAAAGCAGAGACATTACTTGGCCTACAAAGGTTGGTCTAGTCAAAGGTATGGTTTTTCCAGTAGTCACGTATAGATGTGAGAGCTGGACAATAAAAAAGGCTGAGCACCAAAGAATTGATGTCTTTGAACTGAATTACTGGAGAAGACTCTAGAGAGTCCCCTGGACAGCAAAGAGATCAAGCCAGTCCATCCTAAAGGAAACCAGTCCTGAATATTCATTGGAAGGACTGATGGTGAAGCTGAAACTCCAATACTTTGGCCACCTGATGAGAAGAGCTGACTCATTGGAAAAGGCCCTGATGCTGAGAAAGATTGAAGGCAGGAGAAGGGGATGACAGAGGATGAGATGGTTCGATGGCATCATTGACTCAATGGACATGAGTTTGAGCAAACTCTGGTAGATTGTGAAGGATAGGGAAGCCTGGCATACTGTAGTGCATGGGGTCGCAAAGAGTTGGACATGACTGAGCCACTGAACAACAACAGTAGGTGATGACCAGGACCAACCCAAACAGAGAGTAATGCAAGAAGGCAACGTGGTTGTCTGAGGAGGCAGACGGTTGTCTGAGGAGGTTTTACAAATAACTGAGGAAAGAAGAGAAGTAAAATAGCAAGAGAGAAAGGGAAAGATATGCCCAACTGAATACAGAGTTCCAAAAAATAGCAAAGAACAATAAGAAGGCCTTCTTAAATGAACAGTGCAAAGAAATAGAAGGAAACAATAGAATGGGAAGACTAGGGATCTCTTCAAGAAAACTGGAGATACCAAGAGAACATTTCATGCAAAGATGAGCATAATAAAGGACAGAAGTTGTATGGACTTAACAAAAGTAAAACCATGATGGTGTGATCACTCACCTAGAGCCAGACATCCTGGAGTGTGAAGTCAAGTGTGCCTTAGGAAGCATTACTACAAACAAAGCTAATGGGGGTGATGGAATTCCAGCTAAGCTATTTCAAATCCTAAAAGATGATGCTGTTAAAGTGCTGCACTCAATATGCCAGCAAATTTGGAAAACTCAGCATTGATCATAGGTCTGGAATAGATCAATTTTCATTCCAATCCCAAAGAAAGGCAATACCAAAGAATGTTAAAGCTACTGCACAATTACACTCATTTCATATGCTAGCAAGGTAATAATCAAAATCCTTCCAACTATGCTTCAGCAGTATGTGAACCTAGAATTTCCAGATATACAAACTGGATTTAGCAAAGGCTGAGGAACCAGGGATCAAATTTCCAACATCCTTTGGATCAAGGAAAAAGAAAGAGACTTAAAAATAAAATCTGCTTCATTGATGGCCTGAGAGCCTTTGACTTTGTGGATCACAACAAACTGTGAAAAATTGTTAAAGAGATGGGAATACCAGACCACCTTACCTGCCTCTTGAGACACCTGTATGCAGGCCAAAAAGCAACAGTTAGGACTGGACATGCAACAATTGACTGTTTCAAAATTGGGATATGAGTACATCAAGGCTATACCCTGTCAATCTGCTTATTGAACTTATATGCAGAGTGATGATGTGATATGCTTAGTCACTCAGTTGTGTCCAACCCTTCGTGACCCTGTGGACTATAGCCCACCAGGTTCTTCTACCCATGGGGATTCTCCAGGCAAGAATACTCAAGTGGATTGCCATGCTTGCCTCCAGGTGATCTTCCTAACCTAGGGATCGAACCCAGGTCTCCCACATTGCAGGTAGAATACCCTGTGAACCACCAGGGAAGTCCAAGTATGCAGACTAGTACATCATGTGAAATGCCAGGCTGTATGAATCTCAAGCTGGAATCAAGATTTCTGGAAGAAATATCAATAACCTCAGATATGCAGTTGATACCAATCTTATGGCAGAAAGTGAAGAAGAACTAAAGAGCCCCTTGATGAAGGTGAAAGAGGAGAGTGAAAAAGCTGGCTTAAAACTCAACATTCACAAAACTAGGGTCATGGTTTTCAGTGTAGCACTTCATGACAAATAGAAGGGGAAAAAAGTGGAAACAGGGGTAGGTTTTATTTTCTTGGGTTCTAGAATCACTGTAGACGGTGACTGCAGCCATGAAATTAAAAGCTGGTTGCTCCTTGGAAGAAAATTTATGCCAAACCTAGACAGCATATTAAAAAGCAGAGACATCACTTGGCCAACAAAAGTCTGTATAGTCAAAGCAATCTCCAGGAGATAGTGAAGGACAGGGAAGCCTGCATGCTGCAGTCCGTGGGCTCACAAATAGTCAGACATAACTTAGTGACTGAATAACAACAATGACGTATGTATGTACATCAGAATATATTCAGCGTGTCTCTAGAACCATGATAAATCCCTTAACTAACTTATTGCTATTTGTATATTTCAGGCATGCTGTGAATGATGAATGAAAGTGACGTACGTGTCTTAAAGCTGTGTGGTTATTATGTAGCTATAGACTTGTGATAATAATGTCATTAGAATAAAAAGACATGATTTAATTTCTAGAAAATTTAGAGTGAAATTGTTATGCATTTCATGGGAATAAGTAAATTTTCTGCATTATTTCAGCTAATTTGATTATTGTCTACAAATAGAGACATGAACACTGTAGCATACGTTCAACAGGGTCGTCTGAGTTACTAATCTTGGTGTCAGGGTGAGGGAATGCAGCTATCTCCCTAACTATGCAGCTTCATAAAGAATGGTTGCTATTACTACTCTTTCCTCATGTCTTTTTTAAATGAATTTGATGAAAGTATGTAATTCTAAAAATACAGTCATTATAAATAAGAAATTAAAAGCAGCTATCAAGTTAAACACATTTGATCAACATTACCATCACCATCCAAAGAAACCAGGATTTGAGGGCCATTAATACTACACTTGGTTTCCCTGGTGGCTCAGACAGTAAAAATGTCTGCTTGTAATGCAGGAGACCCGGGTTCAATCCCTGGGTCGGGAAGATCCCCTGGAGAAGAAAATGGCAACCCACTCCAGTACTCTTGCCTGGAAAATTCCATGGATGGGGGAGCCTCATAGGCTACAGTCCCTGGGGTCACAAAGAGTTGAACACAACTGAGCGACTGCACTTTCACTTTTCACTTTCAGTACTATACTTTATAATTGTCCCATCTACTCTATTCTGAAGATAACTCTCTAACTTCATTTACACTTGGGCTGTCTGAAAGAATAAACACTTCTGTGTTTATTTATCTTTTTTGAAGACAGAAACAATGAAGGCAAAAGTCATGGCTAATGGAATCAATATATTATCATGTGTGTGTTAGTTGCTCAGTCATGTCCAACTCTTTGTGATCCCATAGAGCCCACCAGGCTCTGTGATCCACAGAGCCCGCCAGGCTCCTCTGTCCATGGAATTCTCCAGGCAAGAATACTGGAGTGGGTTGCCGTTCCCTTTGCCAGAGAATTTGCCATAATGCGTATTTTAAAACAGCTAAGTTTCATGAGCCATTTTAAATGTTCCATACACATTATCCATTTGAATCTTCAAACCTATGTGATAGAAGATATTACTGATCACATTTCACAAATGAAGAACCCAGGGCTTAGACAGGTATGCTAAGTCACTTGTTACAAATTACTTAAGTCAGCAACAGTTCTAGAATATTTTGACAGCTAAAACCCATTTTCCCATGTTAGCAGTGAAAGAAGCTTTAGAAATCATCTTACCATTTCACAGACTCCTGGGATGTTTTCAGTCAGTTCACTTTAGTTCACTTGCTCATATCTGAGGTTATTGATATTTCCCCTGGCAATCTTGATTCCAGCTTGTGCTTCATCCAGCCCAGCATTTCACATGATGTACTCTGCATATAAGTTAAATAAGCAGGGTGACAATATACAGCCTTGATGTACTCCTTTCCCAATTTGGAACTAGTTCATTGTACCATGTCTGTTTCTAACTGTTACTTGTTGACCTGCATACAGATTTCTCAGGAGGCAGGTAAGGTTAGTATGGTATTCCCATCTCTTTAAGAATTTTCCACAGTTTTTTGTGATCCACACAGTTAACTTGTCAAAAGTCAAGTAAGAGGAGAACAAAATTTAAATTAGAAATCAAGTGGTTTCCCCCCCACCATGGCTATTTTTAAAATGCTATATTGATTTTGTTCAGTCTAAGTCATGTCTGACTCTTTGCCACCCCATGGACTGCAGCACATCAAGCATTTCTATGATTGCACTGTATAATCCAAAATCTTTGGAGTAAGATATATTTGCCATTCTGCCCTTCATTTCACAAAAGGAAGACAAAATTAAAATCAAGCAGTACTCTGAAGAGTTTTACATTTAGTATATTCTTTAATCCCCACACTACTCTAAGGCATAAAATCTCATTATTCTCATTTTACAGATAAGTAGACAGAATTTCAGAGCAGATTAAGTCACAAAACCAAAACCATATAGCTTGAAAGAGGCAGAAATGGTATTCAACCACAAACCCGTTGTCTTTTTAATTTTTTATCATAAGATAAACATTGCCTTTTACCTTATTAAGAGTATACAGAGAAAATAATGTATTTCTATAATAGAGATATAATGTTTCACCTTTTATAAGGGTTCTTACTCAAACCAGCAAGAGAACACATATTTAATTAATGATCAAAACAGCTTAATTATGTTATCTCATTAATGAATTCCAAAAGGTTAATAAGGTGCTTCTACTTGTTACCACCAAGAGACACTTCAAATCAGGATACTGGTCAAAATTTCATGAATATGGAAACTGGAAATTTACATTACTATAAATATACTTTACATCTTTAGAGTTCTCTGCCATGTCAATATACATTAAATTACAATTTTAGTTATTTTTTTCTGGATACTATACTGTCTCATGTAGTATGACTATATAATATAGAGTACTTTAATTATAAACACAATGACCTCTTTTAATGGGGTTTGAAGAATCAGTATTATCACAGTTTCCCTGATTTTTTCCATATAAAATTTCCTAGATTGATCACCCATTTTATCAATTAGCTTTGTTATGACTTTGTTTAGAAAATATGTAGCATCCTTCAAGTCAATGCTTTAAAACATTCAATGAAATAAACTGATTTTTAAAAGTTACTGTATAGGAGGGGTTCCCTGGTAGCTCACTGGTAAAGAATCCGCCTGTCAATGCAGGAGACATGGGTTCAATTCCTGGTCTGGGAAGATCCCATGTGTCATGGAGCAACTAAGCCTGTGTACCACAGCTATTGAGTCTGTGCTCTAGAGCCCAGAGAGCTCTAGAACCTGTGCTCAGCAATAATAGAAGCCACAGCAATGAGAAGCCCACACACCACAACAAGAGAGGAGAAAGACTCCACTCACTACAACTAGAGAAAAGCCCATGTATCAGTGAAGATCCTGCAGAACCAAAAATCCATCAATAAATAAAATTATATTTAAAAAATAGTGTACAAGAAAGGAAATTTTCAAAAATTGTGGGAAAAGAGATGAAAGAGTAAGTGTATAGTCTTGGAAGACAGTTACTTTGAAGCCATTAATATTCATCTAGATGTATAATTTCTGATACATTCATTTTTAAAATCTGATATATTTATTACAATATAGTTTTAAATCAAAAGTTCAAGATGCCACAGTTTTTTTAATGCCATACTTGGCCAGTAAGACCATATTTATCTCCTAGAAAGAAGAAGTGATAGTTTGATTATATTTGGTTTGTTCCCCCAAATTCATTATGTACCTTTCTTTGCCTTCTCCTTGACCAGGAGGAGTGTTTCACCCATATTAAGTTTCTAATTAGGCTCTGCCAGTGAAAGTCACCAGTTGGACATGGATGAGAGAGAAGGAAGCTATTGGCATACTTACCCACACTCTCCTGCTCTGCCCCTAATGAAGTATCTTGTTGGGCAGATTCTCCATACCTCAAATTCCCACACTGCTTCAGTAACATCCTTCTCTCCCTTGTCCTTCAGCCCTAAGGGAGGTAACTGCTTCCTAATGTTACTAACCTCTGGATCACCACCCCTTTCTTGTTCTCTTAAATGTGATTCACCTGCAATGTGCTAAGTCACTTCAGTCATGTCCAACTCTTCGTGAGCCTGTGGACTGTAGCCTGCTAGGCTCCTCTGCCCATGCAATTCTCCAGGCAAGAATACCAGATTGGGTTGCCATAGCCTCCTCCAGGGGATCTCCCCTACTCAGGGACAGAACTTCTCTCTCTTACATCTCCTGCATTGGCAGGTGGATTCTTTACTACTAGCATCACCTGGGAAGCCCCCATCCACTATAGTTTATCCTATCAAATCATCTTCAGTTTAATCTTTTTGAGTATGACATCTGTTTCTAGTGCATGACTCCTACCCGTGAATAGACAAAATATACAAATTTACAAAAAATTCTTTTGTAGCTCTCCTTCCTGGGAAGAAAGAGAAGGGAGTAGAGAAGTGAAAAAGAAACAAAAGACAAAATGCTTGTCAGCATGGTGTGCGTATTCTGGTTGGGAACACAGTCTTCAGACATACCGTATGCAAGATGGTGACAGCGCACATGATTAAATTCTGTAAGAAAGGGGCACAGGAAATGGGAGAGATTGGCTATTGTAATTTTAACTGGGTTTTCCAGGCAAGGCCTCACAGTGAATGTGACATTTGAAAGAATACTTAATGAAAGTGGTGTGGATATCTGGAGTAAGAACGTGTGAGGAATAGGGACTTTCTTTAGTATTTCTTGCAAGGCAGATTTGTGTAACACAAATTCTCTCAGCTGTATTGGGCTTCCCTGGTGGCTCAGATGGTAAAGCATCTGCCTGCAGTGCAGGAGACTCAGGTTCGATCCCTGGGCCAGGAAGATCCCCTGGAGAAGGAAATGGTAACCCACTCCAGCCTTGTTGCCTGGAAGATCCCATGGTCAGAGTAGCCTGAGAGGCTACAGTCCATGGGGTCGCAAAGAGCTGGACACGACTAGGAGACTTCACTTTCACTTTTCCTCAAAAAATTAAAGATAGAATTACTATATTAATATAATCCAGCGATTCCACTTCAAGGTGTATTTCCCCCAAAATGAAAATAGGGACTTGAGCAGATATCTGTTTGCCTATATTCATAGCAGCATTATTCACAATAGCTGAAATGTAGAATTAACCCAAGTATCCATTGATGGGTGAATAAACAAAATGTGGTATATACTTACACTGGAATTTTATTCAGCCTTAAAAAGCAAAGAACTTTTAACACATGCTACAACATGGATGAACATGGAAGACATTGTGCCAAGTGAAATTTATCCAAATACAAAAGTACAAATATTGTATGATTCCACATAAAGACGGACCTAGAGTAATCAAATTCAAAGAAACAGAAAGTAGAATGGTGATATACAGGGCCTGAGAGAAGAGAATGGGGAATTATTGGGTATAGAATTTCAGTCTGGGAAGATGAAATAGTTCTGAAGATGGAAAGGATGGTGGTGATGATTGAACAACAACATAAATGAATTTATGTTGCTAAGCTCTACATTTAAAATAGTTAAAATGACAAATTTTGTTATGTATATTTTACCATCATAAATTTGAAACATATAAGTAAACATCAAAATAGAAAGCATTGAAAAGAGTATGACCAGGATCTTAAATTTTCAAGAAATGAAGAAGATTGATCTTTTCCATTATTGGGGTACTTTTAAAAAAAGAGATTCTATACTAGATTAGTTTGAATAATTTGAAAACATGGAAGTTACAGAAATATTATTACATGAACAGAACATTGAAAATCCTAATCATTTTCTCAAATTAGGGTTTCTCAAAGGAAGCTTGCCTTACAGATCTTAATTTTCACTGAAAATGGAAAAAAATGTGATTTGCTGAGTGTGTGAAGAAGTGAGAGTGTATTTTGGTAAGAAACCTAAAAGCAGAGAAATGTTGGAGTAACTCTTTTTTTAAGAATATAGGAAAGAGCTAATAGATGGGTCCATCACAGTTGAGTTCCTCCTGTTTTGAAGTCTACATATTGAGCCAATCTGAGGTGCTTTTTCATTTGTATTTAGCAGACTAAACACTATGGGTACAGGTAATATATGATAAATATATAGGAAGAAGAAATATATATCAGTGAAATGATGTGTTTCAAACTATGTGTGCATATGTATACATACAAACACACATGATAGTCTACATTTCATTTCCTTTATATATCACCCTGGAAACTCATCTAACATAATCTTTTTTCATGAATCCCTGAATAGAGAATAAGCGCCTTTGCCAGGTATATCTAGATAGTACATTATTGTGATTCAATTTGTCAACAAGATTTCAAAAATTACTATTTACTGAGTTCACCATTATACAATACATGGAACCTCAAAGTAATTCAAATCAAATCCTTTTTTTTTTTTAAAGTGTAAAACCAGAGTTAATACACACACGCATATGCAGGGGCAAATTGCCCTAAGTGCATTGAACATGAAAGGCATTCACCCAATATCTCAAATATCTGTGGAATGTCTGCTGAATGAATAGCAAGGTAAAAGCCAAGAATAGAGGTTTTACAACTTTGGGTGCAGTTTCATTTTCATTATAAAGGATTTTCCCTAAAACAATTATATAATTAACAACTAGAGTATAAACTGGGCTTCCCTGGTGGCTCAGACGGTAAAGAATCTGCCTGCAATGCGGGAGACCCAGGTTCAATCCCAGGATGGGGAAGATCTCCTGGCAAAGGGAATGGCAACCTAATCCAGTATTCTTGCCTGTAGAGTTCCAAGGACAGAAGAGTCTGGCAGGCTACAGTCTGGGGGTCGCAAAGAGTCAGGCAAAACTGGGCAAATCTGTCAGACTATATATACACTGCCTAAACAGGTGCGATCATATTATGTTACTGACTCCCAGTTGAGGAAAGTTAGTCTCAGTTATATTCTTACTCGTACTGATATTTTTAAATAATTTACAAATGTTTTTATATATTAGTTTATATGGAAGTGAAAAGTGAAAGTGAAGTCGCTTAGTCGTGTCCTACTCTTTGCGACCCCATGGACTGCAACCTATCAGGCTCCTCCGACCACAAAATTTTCCAGGCAAGAAAGCTGGAATGGGTTGCCATTTCCTTCTCCAGGGGATCTTCCTGACCCAGGGATTGAACCCAGGTCTCCTGCATTGCAGGCAGATGCTTTACCGTCTAAGCCGCCAGAGAAGCCCAGTTTATACGGAATCCAAATTATTCACATTAAAAGCAAACTAGAAAATGTATATAACTAAAATCATATCATTTAATTTTTAAAAGAGCTGAAAATTGAGTTTTCTGAATTCTATTCTAAATTATATTTTCAATGAAAACTATATGATTTCAATTCCACATCTAAATTCACAGTCCACAGTACTTGTGACTATGAGAAGCAACTAAGAATACTCAATGCGTTTATGCTTAGGACAGTTCTTCATTTTCATCCTTTGAGGCTAAAAAAAAAAGCCATGCTGCATACTAATCTAATAAGCTAAAGTAAATCTTCTTACCTCAGTGGCTGAATATATTTATTTCTTTGCCAATCATTGTTTTTGTTAACTGGATAATTAGCATTTTTATCACATTAAAAGTCTTCATTATATTATTCTATATCTCAAAGTATAGGGAAGAATATGAATGTAGTTCACTTCAAAACAAAAGAAAAGTAGGTTTAGGCACCTGAGAATATTTGTTTACTTCCAAATTAAATTAAGATATGAAACTCAAACTAGTAAACAAGATAAATGGAAGTTTGACATTTTAACATTATGACATTTAAAAGCTTCTTAAATGAATGTAGTTTAAAAGTTTTAAAATTAAAACATATGAACATTTCTTCTGCCTCTTGTATATACATGTATCTCTCTTTTTACATACACATATATAAAATATGAATTATGTATCATAGATCACATATATATAGTCCAGAAATTATAATTTGATATACTTTAAATTCTTTGTGACAGTGAACTCTTGTTTATGCCATACATCAAGAACCAAAGAGTTGCTCCTTAAGACGCTGCATCCTTTGCAGTGGACCCATCAAACACAAACCATGTGCTCTTTACCTAAGAAATCTTACTTATCTTCATCACTCATTGTTTATTTCTGACGTTTCTGGGTACTTGTGAACTTGAACATTTGATACATCTATTAAACTACTGTACCCCCAGCAATACTACTGTAAGCTTTTTCAGTATGGAAATTGTGTCATATATTTCACTTCTATATCCTCCTAGTACTTCACAAGTGATCAAAATTACTTAAACTGAATTTAACGACAAACAAAAAAAAATAAGCAAATGATATAAACATTTTTAAACAAAAGCTTTTTAAGGATATATTCCAATATGTTATCTCGTCTGCTTTCTCTTCTCTTTCTGGAATAGTCTAAACAAATTAAATCAGGTAGCTCAGAGGTTCTTCTGCTCTAATGTTTGACTTCCATTCTGGCACAGTGACACTGGACTCTCCACTGATTTCTAAATTGCTTTATTGTGTAATTTGGGAGGACTAGAGAAATAGAATCTACAATCAGAGGCAGCTGGTCGAAACAGGTGTTGCAGAAAATTATAATCCTACTTTGATTAATCCTGTTTTTTACAGCCACCCTCCAGTTATGCATGACAGGTATCCAAATAATCAAACATACAGTCTCCATTGCAACAATCTGAGTTATTGTCAGGAGAAACATCAGGAATTACTGAAGCATTGATGCCAAAATAATGTGTATTTCATGAAAGAAGCTTTTCTTATTCCATCATTTCTTGAATTTTCTGAGGGAAAAATGTGTGTGTGTGTGTGTATGTATGATCTTCATTACAAAGCTGTGCATTTTTCTGTTTATAATGATAATTTTCAATAATCCACAAATTTAAAATTTGCTTTGCAAAAATAATTTTAAAATTCAGCTTAGTGTTGACGACCTTCCAGTAATCATTTTGTGCATTTGGAATTACAAAAGCATTTGTAATAAGGCATACACAATATTAAGAATCTCTCTATGGTTACTAAAACACTATATTAATTTCATATGTCAGTCAATATGTTGTTAAAGCATTTCTTCTCCTGATTTGCCTAACCTTTCCCAACATATTGCAATCATCAACCTGACTCACACCCAGATTAAAGAAATTGTCCAGCATTCAGCTTTTCTGAGAACGGTTCTATACGTAGAGGGATAGCTTGGAGATACTGTAGGCTCAATTCTAGACCACCACAATAAAACAGGTATCACAATAAAATAAGCCACATGAATTCTTTTTCCAGTTCCCAGTGGATATAAAAGTTATGTTTATATGCTCAGATCTATTGAGTGTACAATAGCATTATGTCTGAAAAAAACAATGCATATTCCTTAATTTAAAAACAATTTTATTGCTAAACATTGTTAACCATCATCTGAGCCTTCATGAGTCATAATCTTTTTGTAATGGTAACATCAAAAATCACTCATCAGAGATTACCAAGCATATATAATAATAGTGAAAAGTTTTAAATAATGTGAAAATTACCAAAATGTGATACAGACACAAATTTTGTTGAAAAATGGCATCAATAGACTACGCAAAACAGGGTTGCCACAAACCTTCAATTTGTAAAAACAAACAAAACCATGGTTTCTGTGAAGTTCAGTAAAGGGAAGAGCTATTAAATGAGGTATGCCTCTATGCAGTCATCTCTTGGTATCCATGTGGGATAATTAATACCAGCATTCCCTGAAAATGCCAAATACTGAGAATGCTGAAGTTCCTTATGTAAAATGACATAGCACAATGAATACACTTAGCCCTCCAGCTGTTGGTTTTATACCTATGGATACAGAACATCTACTGTATTTTAGAACATACTGTATTTTTAGAACTGTATATTAGAACATCTACTGATAGAAGGATTAGCTCCTTGTGGCATTTGAAGCTAGTCTTCTCAGAATAGACAAGGCATGAAAAACTTTTGTTGTCTCACTTTGTAAGTCAACTCTAGTTAAGTAAATGAGTCATTAGGTTGAACATAGAAGAGTTAAAATGTGCACAACTGTATATTAATTTAGACAGCTGATAAAGTACTTTAGTCATTTATAAATCTTTAAAATCCAGTTTTTCTTGGTGAAAATGAGTACATTGGGACTATAATGTGTCTTGTAATGCTTTAGCAACAAGAGGTGTTTACTCAAAGCTCTTACTATATTATAAACATATTTATCTTATATACATTTTCAATGTAAAAGTTAAAGATCGAATACTGTTAATGCCCTAAAATTGTTATATTATTACTTGTAATGCTTCATGAAATGTTTTCACTTTCAACTTATACCAAATGCATTAACACCATGATACTGGGGAATACTATCATACTTTGCATCTGAAAAAGAGATAGCCTTGATTTGATTAATATTGTGAGACTTATATACTATATGATTTCTAAACTAATGAAAGTTTAAAAGTGGAATAAATTGAATGAGCACCCTCATATTCATTACAGCATTATTTGTAATAACCAAGATATGGACAAAACCTAAGTGTCCACTGATGGATGAATAGATAAATTATTGCTGTGTGTATATGCATACATAGTAGAATATTATTTAGCCATAAAAAATGAAATTCTGCTATCTGCAATAATACAACTGGTGAATCTTGAGGGCATTATGGTAAGTGAAAAATGTCAGAGAAAGACAAATACCATTTGATTTCTTTTATATATGGAACCTAAAAATGTATATATATATTACAAAAAATAAGCTCACAGACACAGAGAACAGATTGATGACTGCCAGAGGATGAGGGTGAAGGGTGGAAGAAATGGAAGGATTGGTTTTATTTTTAAATATTGAGAAAAAGTACCCAAAAAATGTAAAGCTACTGTCGTTTGAATTGATTTTGAAATATTTAATTGTTTTTGAGTAACTATTTTTAAATAAACATGTAAGAGGTGTCAGGAAGCATTTAACAAGAGGCTTCCTGTGTGCTGTTTTGGATGTGTCAGGAACCCACTGGCCCTTATTAATTCCTGAATATTCAGGAATTAAGAGGAGAGGCACGCCTTTCCCGGGGCTGAGGAATCCAGGCATTTCTCATTACGGTGATAAGTACCCTCTTCCTTTTTATGAGCCATACAGTAAAAGGTGATTGTTTGCAACTCTCTCTTTGATAGGGATGTCTTATGTTTTGTAAGTCTGGAATTTTAATCTTTATCTTTGCTGAGAATAACTACAGTATATATGCCCACGTCATGTTGATTAAAACACCTTTGCTGCATCAGAGCTTTGGTCCCCGTGACTTTCTTTCTTTCTTTTTCTATCTCTCTCTGGCTGATTCCCTGGAGCGCGGAAGCCGGCTGCGTAACCCAGGGAATATTAGCCTCTTTCCTTCTTTCACTCTCTCATCGTCGACTCCGGACCACCAGGTTCCAGTCCATTACAGGATCAACAAGAGGTATATAAAAAGGTATGTGATTGAAATTAAATGTCATAACTGTCACATATAATCAGTCAGGTCAGTTCAGTTCAGTCACTCAGTCGCATCCGACTCTTTGCGACCCCATGAACTGCAGCATGTCAGGCCTCCCTGTCCATCACCATCTCCCGGAGTTTACTCAAACTCATGTCCTTTGAGTTGGTGATGCCATCCAACCATCTCATCCTCTGTCTTCCGCTTCTCCCCCTGCCCTCGATGTTTCCCAGCATCAGGGTCTTTTCAAATGAGTCAGCTCTCCGCATCAGTATCTGATCTTATTTACAAGACTTAATTATTGACTGCTCCAAGTTTATCTATTTTCAGTCTACTCTTCTTCTTCCATTACTACAGTGGCCAGGCTATCAAAGGAATATATAATTTGTGAATTGGACCAAGACAATCTACTTCAATAAAAATGCTTCTTAACTTGAACTTTGTTGGGGCCCAGAGCAGACCAATCCCATGTATGCCTGAATAGCATATTGTTTACTTTAAGGTTACTTAAAAAAGACCTGATGGAACATGGAAAATGTGTCTACCTGAAAGCAGGAAATAAATCTCTCATGTGAAAATTGCATTCCTTGCATCTGGAGATAGGACACTGTTATAGTGAGAGATAGACAATTTGGGGTCAAGAAGCCTATAGAAACAAACCTTGTTACTTCTTGAATTTACTACCTCAAACCCAAAATTTTTTTAAATTCCTCACTAATTAAGCACCCAAACCTAGGCTTTTGCCCTGTCAATTCCTCCCATGTTTATTGTTTCTTTGCCTAAAAAGTATAAAAGTTGCCTGCTTTGGCCACTTCTTAGGTCCTGTTTCTATGAGACTTCCATTTTCAAGAATTAAAATGTATATTTTCCCTTTTAATCTATCTTTTGTCAATTTTATCATTAGTCCACGGGGTTTGAGGAGGGAAACTTCTGCCACAATAACAGTTACAAAGTTAAAAATCAACGGGTAAACTCAAAGGTAAGATTGTGTCAAGTCCTCCTACTTCATTTAGAGAATTTTGAATCACTTCTAGTTTTAGTGTTTTCATTAAATGCATACCATTATTTTTTAGAAAGCACTTAAAATACTTTTAGACATTCTCTACTGCTGTTTGAGATAAATAATGATGTTAATGTGGCATTACAGTTACTTTAATTATGTAAATAGTGGATATAGAGATTTCTGTACTCATTATGTACAATTCTCTTCTCTCTTGAACTCAATTTAATTAGATTTTATCCCACACTAATCCACTGAAATAACTTTTGTCTAGGTCAGCAGGGATTCCCACAATCCAGTGGTCATTGTACACAAACCTATCAGATACTACTGAACAGAGTAGCTCTTTCCTTCCTGGAATCACATGTTTCACTTGGATTCAAGTATTTCATTCCCTCTGCTTTCTCTCCTACAGTGTTTGTTTCCTCTTAGTCATTTCTCCTGGTTCTTCTTTAAACCCTTATCATCAAAAATTCAGTATACACAAGGACTAAGTATTAGAATCTCTTTTCTTTACTCATTCCACCAGTTGAATGTTTTGGTCAACACATTCAATAAAATCCTTTAAAATTATACAGACATGAACATACACGTATTGTAAACTTGAGAATATAGGTCTTGAGTTTGGAACTCCCACCTGAAATATCAATTGCAGGCTACTCTACTTCTCCAGTTACAAGTATAGTAACCTGCTGAGTATTTCTCTGCGTTTTCACCTTGTTTAGATTGCTGTGTTTGGGGTTCCTCTTTATTGTGGAGGTTCCTCCCTGTGAGTAGGGTTGGACGGGTGGCTTGTCAAGGTTTCCTGGTTAGGGAAGCTTGCGTCAGTGTTCTGGTGGGTGGAGCTGGATTTCTTCTCTCTGGAGTGCAATGACGTGTCCAGTAGTGAGTTTTGAGATGTCAGTGGATTTGGTGTGGCTTTGGTCAGCCTGTATATTGAAGCTCAGGGCTATGTTCCTGCATTGCTGGAGAATTTGCATGGCATGTCTTGCTCTGGAACTTACTGACTCTTGGGTGGTGCTTGGTTTCCATGTAGGTATGGAGGATTTTGGATGATCTCTTATTGATTAATGTTCCCTGGAGTCAGGAGATCTCTGGAATTCTCAGGTTTTGGGCTTAAGCCTCCTGCCTCTGGTTTTCAGTCTTATTACAATAGCCTCAAGACTTCTCCATCCATACAGCACTGATGATAAAACTTCTAGGTTAATGGTGAAAAGATTCTCCACAGTGAGGGACAGCCAAAGACGTTCACAGAGTTACATGGAGAAGAGAAGAGGGAGGAGGAAGATAGAGGTGACCAGGAGGAGAAGAGGGGGAATCAAAAGGGGAGAGAGCAATCTAGCCAGTAAACAATTCCATATGTGCTCTCCATAGTCTGGATCCCTCAGAGAGGTTCATGGAGTTACATAGAGAAGAGAAGAGGGAGGAAGGAGATAGAGGTGAGCAGGAGGAGAAAGGGGGGTATCAAATGGAGAGAGATAGATCTAGGCAGAACTCTGTTCCCTAAGTGTTCTCCACAGCCCGGAACACACACAGAGATTCACAGAGTTGGGTAGAGAATAGAAGGGGGAGGGAGGAGCTAGAGGTGACCTGGGGGAGAAAAAGGAGAGTCAAAAAGGGGAGAGAGTAATCAAGCCAGTAATCACACTCCTAAGTAAAAATGAGTACTAAAGATTGTATTCTTAAAGGTACAAAATTTATAACAAATACCAAAAAACAAAGATTAAAAACCTAGAGGTTAGACTCTCAAAAATACAATATTAAAAAAGAACAAACAAAATCACAAAAAGTATAATAAATATATATAAAGTTTGCTTTAAAAATAGGGTTTGTTTTTTTTTTTGCAAGGTAATAGTAGGTTATAAAAATGAAAATTAAAGGAGTAATAGAGGACTTAAAAAAAAAGAAAAAAATTAAGTAGAGAAAATGATAAGAGTAAAAATATATCTAGGAATTTCTCTGGAGCTGTTGCAGGCACTGTGAGGTCAGTTCAGTTTCAGACGGAGAAAAGACAATCTTTAACAAGTGGTGCTGGGAAAACTGGTCAACCACTTGTAAAACAATGAAACTAGAACACTTTCTAACACCATACACAAAAATAAACTCAAAATGGATTAGAGATCTAAATGTAAGACCAGAAATTATAAAACTCCTAGAGGAAAACATAGGCAAAACACTCTCTGACATAAATCACAGCAGGATCCTCTATGACCCACCTCCCAGAGTAATGGAAATAAAAGCAAAAATAAACAAATTGGACCTAATTAAACTTAAAAGCTGTTACACAATGAAGGAAACTATAAGCAAAGTGAAAGGACAGCCTTCAGAATGGGAGAAAATAATAGCAAACAAAGCAACCGACAAAGAATTAATCTCAAAAATATACAAGCAACTCCTGCAGCTCAATTCCAGAAAAATAAACGACTCAATCAAAAAATGGGCCAAAGAACTAAACAGATATTTCTCCAAAGAAGACATACAGATGGCTAACAAACACATGAAAAGATGTTCAACATCACTCATTATCAGAGAAATGCAAATCAAAACCACAATGAGGTACCATTTCACGCCGATCACAATGGCTGCTATCCAAAAGTCTACAAGCAATAAATGCTGGAGAGGGTGCAGAGAAAAAGGAACCCTCTTACACTGTTGGTGGGAATGCAAACTAGTACAGACACTATGGAAAACAGTGTGGAGATTCCTTAAAAGACTGGAGGTAGAACTGCCATATGACCCAGCAATCCCACTACTGGAAATACACACTGAGGAAACCAGAATTTAAAAAGACACGTGTACCCTAATGTTGATCGTAGCACTGTTTATAATACCAGGACAAGGAAGCAACCTAGATGTCCATCAGCAGACAAATGGATAAGAAAAAAATGGTACATACACACAATGGAATATTACTCAGCCATTAAAAAAGAATACATTTGAATCAGTTCTAATGAGGTGGATGAAACTGGAGCCTATTACACAGAGTGAAGTAAGTCAGAAAGAAAAACACCAATATAGTATACTAATGCATATATATGGAATTTACAAAGATGGTAACGATAACCCTATATGCGAGACAGCAAAAGAGACACAGATGTATAGAACAGACTTTTGGACTCTATGGGAGAAGGCGAGGGTGGGATGATCTGAGAGAATAGCATTGAAACATGTATATTATCATATGTGAAATAGATCACCAGTCCAGGTTTGATGCATGAGACAGGGTGCTCAGGGCTGGAGCACTGGGATGACCCAGAGGGATGGGATGGGGAGGGAGGTTTGAGGGGTGTTCAGGATGGGGAACACATGTAAACCCATGTCTGATTCATATCAATGTATAGCAAAAACCACTACAATATTGTAAAGTAATTAGCCTACAATTAAAATAAATAAAATAAGTAAAAAAAGAAACAAAAAAAAAACCAAGTATAATAACAATTTCAAGTGTACCATGTTCAAAGGTAATCTAAAATATTCCCTCAGAATCCTGGTATACTTACAGACTTTTCTGTTTTGGTGAATGCCAATTTTTAAAGAACAAATCTAGAAGAGGTGATGGAATTCAGTTGAGCTATTTCAAATCCTAAAAGATGATGCTATTAAAGTGTTGCACTCAGTATGCCACCAACTTTGGAAAACTCAGCCTGGCCACAGGACTAGAAATGGTCACTTTTCATTCCAATCCCAAAGAAAGGCAATGCCAAAGGATGTTCAAACTGCTGCCCAATTGCACTCATTTCATATGCTAGCAAGGTAATGCTCAAAATCCTTCAAGCTAAGCTTAAACAATAGATGAAACAAGAACTTCCAGATGTACAAACTGGATTTATTAAAGGCAGAGAAACCATAGATCAAATTACCAACACCCATTGGATCATAGAAAAAGCAAGGGTATTCCAGAAAAAAACATCTGCTTCATCAGCTATGCTAAAGCCTTTCACTGTGTGGATCACAACAAACTGTGGGAAAATTCTGAAAGAGATATGGAATACCAGACCACATTACCTACCTCCTGAGGAACTTACATGCAGTTCAAGAAGCAACAGTTAGAACTGAACATCAAAAATTGGACTGTTTCCAAATTGGGCAATGAGTATATAAAGGCTATATATTGCCACGCTGCTTATTTAACTTAAATGCAGGGTATATCATGCAAAATCCTGACTGGATGAAGCACAAGCTGGAATCAAGATTGCTGGAAGGAATATCAATGACCACTGATATGCAGATGACACCACCCTATGGAAGAAAGTGAAGAAGAACTAAAGAGCTTCTTGATGAAGGTGAAAGAGGAGAGTAAAAAAGCTGGCTTAATTTTTGAGATTAATCTCAAAAATATACAAGCAACTCCTGCAGCTCAATTCCAGAAAAATAAATGACCCAATCAAAAAGTGGGCCAAAGAACTAAACAGACATTTCTCCAAAGAAGACATACAGATGGCTAACAAACACATGAAAAGGTGCTCAACATCACTCATTATTAGAGAAATGCAAATCAAAAACACAATGAGGTACCATTACACGCCAGTCAGGATGGCTGCTATCCAAAAGTCTACAAGCAATAAATGCTGGAGAGGGTGTGGAGAAAAGGGAACCCTCTTACACTGTTGGTGGGAATGCAAACTAGTTACAGCCACTATGGAGAACAGTGTGGAGATTTCTTAAAAAACTGGAAATAGAACTGCCATATGACCCAGCAATCCCACTTCTGGGCATACACACTGAGGAAACCAGATCTGAAAGAGACACGTGCACCCCAATGTTCATCGCAGCACTGTTTATAATAGCCAGGACATGGAAGCAACCTAGATGCCCATCAGCAGATGAATGGATAAGGAAGCTGTGGTACATATACACCATGGAATTTTACTCAGCCGTCAAAAGGAATTCATTTGAACCAGTCCTAATGAGATGGATGAAACTGGAGCCCCTTATACAGAGTGAAGTAAGCCAGAAAGATAAAGAACATTACAGCATACTAACACATATATATGGAATTTAGAAAGAAGGTAACGATAACCCTATATGCAAAACAGAAAAAGAGACACAGAAGTACAGAACAGACTTTTGAACTCTGTGGGAGAAGGTGAGGGTGGGATGTTTCAAAAGAACAGCATGTATACTATCTATGGTGAAACAGATCACCAGCCCAGGTGGGATGCATGAGACAAGTGCTCCGGCCTGGTGCACTGGGAAGACCCAGAGGAATCGGGTGGAGAGGGAGGTGGGAGGGGGGATCGGGATGGGGAATAAGTGTAAATCTATGGCTGATTCATATCAATGTATGACAAAACCCACTGAAATGTTGTGAAGTAATTAGCCTCCAACTAATAAAAAAATTAAAAAAAAAAAAAAAAAGCTGGCTTAAAACTCAGCATTCACAAAACTAACACTGTAACATCTGGTCACATCACTTTGTGGCATATAAATGAGGGGAAAAGGGAAACAGTGCAGACTTTACTTTTTTGGTCTCTAAAATCACTGTAGATGGAGACTGCAGCCATGAAATTAAAAGAAACTTGCTCCTTGGAAGAAATACTATGATAAACCTAGATAGTGTACTAAAAAGCAGAGACATCACTTTGCTGAAAAAGGTCCGTGTAGTCAAAGCTGTAGTTTTTCCAGTAGTCATGTACGGATGTGAGAGTTGGACCATGAAGAAAGCTGAACATCAGATAATTGATATTTTTGTACTATGGTGCTGGAGACAACTCTTGAGAACCCCTTGGACAGCAAGGAGATCAAATCAGTCAATCCTAAAGGAAACCAACACTGAATATTCATTTGCAGGACTGATGCTGCAGCTGAAACCCCAATATCTTGGCCACTTGATGCAAAGAGCCAACTCTTTGGAAAAGACCTTGATGCTGGGAGAGACTGAGGGCAGGAGGAGAAAGGGACGACAGAGGATGAGATGGTTGGATGGCATCATTGACTCAATGGACATGAGTTTGAGTAAACTCTGGGAGGTAGTGAAGGACAGGGAATCCTGATGTGCTGCAGTCCATGGGATCACAAAGAGTCAGACATGACTGAGCTACTGAACAACAACAGCAAGTCTTTAAAGACTCTTTATTACTTAAGCCAAAAATATTGGCATCATCCTTTGCCTCTCATTTCTTTTTGCAACCTCTTCTCTGTTCAAAAATTACTTCTATTGGCTCCACCTTTAAAATATGTACAAAATCTGACCACTTCTTGTGAACTACATTACTGCAACCACTTCCTAAACAATGTCATCTCTCATCTGAGTTACTGCAATAGCCTCCTAACTGATTTTTCTCCTCCACTCTTGCCTCTCAATACTCCATTCTCATCAAAGCAGTCAGAAGAATATAGTAGACCCTTGAACATGGGACTTACTGATGCTCACTGTCCACTTTTGAGGGTGTATAACTTGGACTGGGCCCTCTGTATCCACAGTTCTGTATATTTGGATTCCACCAACTGAGTATCGTGTAGTACTGTCAAATTTACTATTGAAAGAAATCCACATACAAATGAACTCAAGCAATTCAAACCCTTCTTGTTCAGGATCAACTGTACTTTACAAAGTCAAGTCATATTAAATCCTGCACTGGCTTGCTATCTCTCAAGATAAAATCCCAAGAAATAACCATCTCCTATAAAGCTTTGCATAATCTGCTTCCAGTCATTGTGCCCCACTCTTATTCATGAAGTGAAGAAGAAAAGTCGCTCAGTCGTGTCTGATTCTTTGCAACCCCATGGACTGTAGCCCACCAGGCTCCTTGGTCCATGGGATTTCCAGGCATGAATACTGGAGTGGGTTGCCATCTCCTTCTCTGGGGGATCTTCCCAACCCAGGGATCGAACCTGGGCCTCCCACATTGTAGGCAGATGCTTTACCGTCTAAGCTACCAGGGAAGAGACTCTTATTCATAGATACAATTTAATATCGCTCTTCCCCTTCTCATTTCACTCCAAACATACAGATCTTCTTGCTACTCTCCTGACATTTGTCTTCTCTGGCATCTCTCATGACTTATTCCTTTACCGCAAACATGTCTTCATGGAAATATCATCTTCATGGTTCAGTTCAGTTCAGTTCAGTTGCTCAGTCGTGTCCAACTCTTTGCAAACTAATGAACTGCAGCATGCCAGGCTTCCCTGTCCATCACCAACTCCTGGAGTTTACTCAAATTCATGTCCATCGAGTTGGTGATGCCATTCAACCATCTCATCCTCTGTCATGCATTTCTTCTCCTGCCTTCAATCTTTCCCAGCATCAGGGTCTTTTCTAATGAGTCAGTTCTTCCCATCAGGTGGCCAGAGCATTGGAGTTTAAGCTTCAACATCAGTCCTTCCAATGAATATTCAGGACTAATTTCCTTTAAGATTGACTGGTTGGATCTCCTTGTAGTCCAAGAGACTCTCAGGAGTCTTCTCCAACACCAGAGTTCAAAAGCATCAATTCTTTGCTGCTCAGCTTTCTTTATAGTCCAACTCTCACATCCATACATGACCACTGGAAAAACCATAGCTCTGACTAGATGGACCTTTGTTGGCAAAGTAATGTCTCTGCTTTTTAACATGCTGTCTATGTTAGTCATAGCTTTTCATCCAAGTAGCAAGTGTCTTTTAATTTCATGGCTGCAGTCACCATCTGCAGTGATTTTGAAGCCCCCCAAAATTAAGTCAGTCACTGTTTCCACTGTTTCCCCATCTATTTGACATGAAGTGATGGGACCAGATGCCATGATCTTAGTTTTCTGAATGTTGAGTTTTAAGCCAGCTTTTTCACTCTCCTCTTTCACTTCCATCAGGAGGCTCTTTAGTTCTTCTTCACTTTCTGCCATAAGGGTGGTGTCATCTGTGTATCTGAAGTTATTGATATTTCCCCCAGCCATCTTGATTTCAGCTGTGCTTCATCCAACCCAGCATTTCACATGATGTACTCTGCATATAAGTTAAATAAGCAGGGTGACAATATACAGCTTTGACCATCTTCATGGCAAGTACCTAATTTCCTAGCACTGCCTTTTTTTCCCTGCTACTTTAGATATTTGCACCCGTGTTCATTTTGAAAAATTTTAGAGTTCTTACAATAAAATCACAAAGGTAGTATAGAGGTATTTTGTCTACCCTTCATCCAGCTTCCTCTAATACTAACGTCATATAACCATAATATATTTCCCCAAATTGAAAATTTTCATTGGTGAAAGAAAAAAAGTAAAACTGTCAGTCACTCAGTTGTGTCTGATTTTGCAACCTCATGGACTGTAGTCTGCCAGGCTCATCTGTCCGTGGGATTTCCTAGGCAAGAATGGTGGAGTGGGTTGCTATTTCCTCCTCCAGGGGATCTTCCCGACCCAGGGATTGAACCTGGGTATCCCACTTTGCAGGCAGATTCTTTACCATCTGAGCCACCAGGAAGTCCCCTTATCATGGGTGCTAAACTTTTCATTACATTACATTGATGTAAGGCCATTAAGTAATCACAGCCTTTATTCAGATGTCACCAGTTTTTCCACCACTGTCTTTTACTCTTCCAGAATCTAATCGGTGACACCTCACTGCCTTTAGTCATCATGTAGTCATGCATTAGTCTCCTGATGTCCTCTTCTCTATGACTCTTTTTAGTTTTTCCACATTTTCTGTGACCTTGACACTTTTGAAGAATACCAATCAGGTATTTGCAAACTATCCCTTAGATTTGACTAAAGTTTCCTCATACTTAGTCTGTGGTCATGGATGTGATTTTCTTATAAGAAAAGGTAAAGATTATTATGTATATTATTTGGATTTCTTCTGTAAGGAATATCTATCTTTCTCATATATTTATTCAATCATTTATATTATATATTCATTCATGGATATTATTTTATTATTTGAGATATAATACTGTCCTTATTTGGTTTATTGACCAAATTGTCCCAGGTTTTATCATTGGGAAGTCTTTTAGATTGGTTCTGTGCTTTTTTTTAAAAGAGCACTTCCTTACTTTTTGTCAGTACAAGATATCTCAAAATATCTGTATTTTACCTTCTACAGTGCTAGACTCAAATATTTCTGTAAGAAATAATTGATTCTCAATTTTCTCAGTTGAAAGACCTTGGAAATATATGATGTTTACTAGCCCATGAATACATATCAGTCATTATATATTTGTATAGATATTAAAATAAACGAGTTCATATTGATATCTCCAACTTTGATTTAGTCAACCTTAGTCTAGTGTTCATTCTGCCTTTCTCCCTTTCCCTGAAGGTGAGAAACCTGGCTCCCATTAATTACAATTTATTTACTAATTTGTTAAATCCTAGTATACATGTAATTTTAGAAATGCTGTTTTCTCATTTTCAACTTGAATGCCTACTTACAGAGATACACAGTACTAGGAGTTTGTCTTATTAAATGAATTTCTTTTCACCTTCCCCCTCATCTGTCATCAACAGACTTAGGTTTAGGCTTTCTCCATTTTGCTAGATTAGTCACCATGCAACTATCGGCTTCAAACTCGTTTTGTTGGCTTGTCCTCTGCTATCACCATAATTAACATTATCTTTGTCCTTTGGGTATATTCCTTTACTACAATTTTTTCTGGAGATTAATGAGGAAATGTTAGAAACTCATATCAACTCAATTCTCCCCATGTATAATACCAAATTTTTCACAAGCTTTCAATATTACCCATATCCTTAAGATCTTTAGTCATTATGAAAGGGAATGGCAAAACTATACAGAGACACAACAGAGTTTTAGACATCAGTAATAATATATTATAGATATAGAATGCATACGCCCGTCATTTAAATCACTGTAACTAGCAAGATTTCATTGTCATTGGCCAGGTGGCAAGTCTGTTCACATTCCAAAAATTTACTTTTGAAGACTCCCCACAAAGGGCTCCCCTTGGCATTAGTCAACAGCAGAATATGCCTGCTTTTATGTGAACACTTGGTCCCAACATCTGTCACATTCTTTGCTGCTCTCACCCCGAATCTATGCTTTTACTCTGTTTCCAAACATTTGCTTTCTCTATTGTCTTATTTTGCTTTCATCGTCTCTTGTGTTTTACAAGTTATTCATTTTAACAAAAATATCTTTAATATTCCTATATAAAGGTATTCAGTGCTAATTAAGATAAACAATGCAGACATAAAATTGAATATAAAATGGTCTTGAGTAATTTGTGTTCACTGTAACCATCAGATGAACATACTATATGCCATCTATAAAAGATTCAGTATATTTTCAATGTTACAAAGAGGCTGAAAGTAAAATGATGGGAAAAGATATTCTATGTGAACAGTAATTAAAAAAGAAAAGATGTGGCCATACTAATATCAAACAAATGACTTTAGGACAGAAATTGTTATAAGAACCAAAGATGGCATTATATAATGATAAAGGGTGAATACATCTAAATTTGTAACACCAAAAAATGAATTGTCAGAGAGACAAAGAGGAATATAGTATGGTGTTACAATATGTGGATTCTAGGCCCAACCCACTGAACAACAACTAAACAAGCAATCAAACAAACAAAAAATCCACCAAACAAACCAATTTTATAGAAACAGAATAAAATGGTGGTTACCAGGGGCTGGGAAGTGGGTAGAATGGGCAAGTGTTGGTCAAGGGTACAAACTTTCAGTTTATAAGAAAAGTAAGTTCTGATGATTTAACATAGAGAAGGATGACTATAGTTAGTAGCATAGTATTGTATACTGGAAAGATGTTGAGCATAAGTCCTAAGTATGGGCTTTCCTGATGGCTCAGACAGTAAAGAATCTGCCTGCAATGCAGAAGACCTGTGTTTGATCCCTGGGTCAGGAAGATCCCCTGGAGAAGGAAATGGCAACCTACTCCAGTATCCTTGCCTGGAGAATGCCATGGACAGACGGAGCCTGGAGGGATACTAACCACAGGGCTGCAAAGTGTCAGACATGACTGATGGACTAACACTTCACATTCTCTACACACACAAATACACGGGTTGACTAGGTGAGGTGATGAATGTATTAACTATCTTGATCTTGGCAATAACTTTATAACATATACATCTATCAAATCATCACGTTACACACTGTAAATATATACAACTCTATTTGTTAATTATTCCTTAATAAATCAACAAATAGTAAAATCAACAAATCAACAAATAGTCAATGCTTTCTTTTTAGGGCTTCTGTAACAGTGTCATAAACATTAAACAACAAAAATAATTATCTCACAATTAGTCTAGTCCTAGAGGTTAGAAGTCTGAAATCAAGGTGTTGGCAGGGCCATATTTCCTGTGAAACCAGTAAGGGAATACTTCCTCATCTCTTTCTAGGGATTGGTGCTTTCCTAGCAATCTATGGTGTTTCTTTAATTGAAATTACATAATGTCAATGGCTTTCCTGGTGGCTCAGACGGTAAAGCGTCTGTCTGCAATGCTGGAGACCCGGGTTCTACCCCTGGGTCGGGAAGATCCCCTGGAGAAGGAAATGGCAATCCACTCCCATGCTCTTGCCTGGAAAATCCCATGGACAGGGGAGCCTGGTAGGCTACAGTCCATGGGGTCACCAAGAGTCGGACACAACTGAGCGACTTTTACTTTTTAATGTCAATGTCTGATTGTCACACGGTAGTCTCTTTGTGAGTCTGTCTTCATGTGGCTGACTTCTTCTAAGGACACTGGTCAGCTTGGATTAGGAACTCTTCTCTAGGGGATCTTTCCAACCCAGGGATCAAACCCAGGGTTCCTGCATTGCAGGCAGATTCTTTACCAGCTGAACCACCTGGGAAGCCCTTCACTATTGCTGAAGCTCGAATACTTTGGTCATCTGATGTAAAGAGCTGACCATCATAATTTGTTGATTTATTAATAAACCCAAGAAATGAAAATCTACTCTAATGAGTGGTAGAATCACAAGAAAAGTTGAAATTCAGAAAGAGCAACTACAAATAGTACAAACTATATTATCCTTAAGTGTTTTCTTTTTAATAAAACCAAATACACATGCGTGTGTATTTATCTTTGTATCTGCAACCGAGATCAAATTCAAAACTTATGCTGTACAAAGAGATGTTTCCTCTGAAACATTTCACACATTAGTGTGAAATACAGTAATGGATTTATATTTTTGAAAGCCATAGCACACTTGAGAAATACTGTCTTTCTCTAGTGACCAAAGGTAGTTGGCATTTGTCATCAAGACTTACAGTTAATCTGATGGTGGAAAAGACTCTGATGCTGAGAAAAATTGAGGGCAGGAGGAGAAGGAGCAATAATGGTTGAGATGGTTGGATGGCATCACCAACTCAATGGACATGAGTTTGAGCAAACTCCGGGAGATAGCAAAGGACAGGGAAGCCTGGCTTGCTGCAGTCCTTGGAGTCGCAAAGAGTCGGACTCGATGTAGTGACTGATCAACAACCATTCCTGCATGACCTCATCTTAATTTAACTAACTACCTCTGCAAAAAACCTATTTCCCAATAAGGTCACATTTTGTAAAAGTGGGTATTAGGATTTCAGCATATCTTCTTTGTGGTGGTATTATTCATCCCATAACTCATTCTTGAATAACAAATGTGTCAATAATTCACAAATGATATTAGAAAAACAACTGTGACAGATAATTATTCCTTATGGATACTGATACAAGAAGAAAAAGCAATCATTTCAATAGATATAGAAAAGCATTTGACAAAATCCAACATCATTTCATGATTAAAAAAAAAACACTGAACAAACTAGGAATATAAGGAAACTGCCTTAACCCAATAAAGAGCAGATAAAGAGCATCTATGAAAAACCTACAGCTAACATCAGAATTAATGATAAAAGGGAAGAAATTTCCCGCTGAGATCAGGAAAATGGTATGATATCTGTTCTTGTCAATTTCATTCAACATTATACTGAAAGCTTTAACCAGGGCAATTAGGCTCTAAAATAAGTCATTCAGATGGAAAGAATTAAAATTTTTATCCAAAAATGATATGTCTTTTATAGAGAAATTGTAAATAACCAAACACACACCACATAAAACACACACTCACACACACAAGCTTAGAGCTAATAAATTATTTTGGTAAAGTTGAAAATATAAGAGCAATAAACAAAAATTGTTGAATTTCTATGGTTTAGCATCATACAGTCCAATAATGAAATTAGGAAGTCAATTCCATTTAAAATGGCACAAAATGAATAAAATACATAGATACGAATTTAATCAGTAAAACACCTGTACACTAAAAATGTAAAGTACTATTGGAAGAAATAAATGCAAGGACAGACTATGTCCATGGATTGAAAGACTCAAAATTTTAAGACAGCAATAGAACAAATTGTTCTTGCATAATCAATCCAATCTCTGTCAAAATTCCAACTGCCTTTTGCAAAAATAAACAAATTGATTATTGAAACACAAATACAAGGGACCCCATAGTCAAAACAATGTTGGAAATGAAGAACATAACTGGATAAATTAAAACTGTTGACTTCAAACCTTACTACAAAGCTACAGTAACCAAAACAACATGCTCCTGGTATAAGGATAGTTATTGGATCAATGGAATTGAATTGTGTTTCTAAAAAACACATGTATATGTAGTCAATTGATTTTTGAGAAGGTTGCCACAATAATTCAGAGGGCAAAGAACAGCCTTTTCAAAAAAAATGGTGGGGGAACAAATGGACCTCCACATACAAAATAATAATATTGGATAACTACATCACGCCTGCTCTCAAAATTAACTCAAATGGATTAAATAGGTAAATATAAGAGATAAAATGTAAAAATCTCAGAAATATACAGGTAAATTTTTCTGATTTTATCTTAGAGAAAAGTTTCATTATAACACCAAAACAACCAACAAAAGAAAAAAATTATTTGGGCTTCATCAAAATGAAAACTTGTGTGTGTCTAAGACACTGTCAAGGAAGTGAAAAACACAACCAATAGAATAGAATAAAATATTTACAATTCATATGAGGGTCTAGTATCTAGATTATATAAAGATCTCTTACAACCACAATAAAAAGACAAGCAACCTAGCTTATAAGATGAGCAAAGGTTGCTATCCAAAAGTCTACAAGCAATAAATGCTGGAGAGGGTGTGGAGAAAAGGGAACCCTCTTACACTGTTGGTGGGAATGCAAACTAGTACAGCCGCTATGGAGAACAGTGTGGAGATTTCTTAAAAAACTGGAAATAGAACTGCCATATGACCCAGCAATCCCACTTCTGGGCATACACACTGAGGAAACCAGATCTGAAAGAGACACGTGCACCCCAATGTTCATCACAGCACTGTTTATAATAGCCAGGACATGGAAGCAACCTAGATGCCCATCAGCAGACGAATGGATAAGGAAGCTGTGGTACATATACACCATGGAATATTACTCAGCCATTAAAAAGAATACATTTGAATCAGTTCTAATGAGATGGATAAAACTGGAGCCCATTATACAGAGTGAAGTAAGCCAGAAAGATAAAGACCATTACAGTATACTAACACATATATATGGAATTTAGAAAGATGGTAACGATAACCCTATATGCAAAACAGAAAAAGAGACACAGATGTACAGAACAGACTTTTGGACTCTGTGGGAGAAGGCGAGGGTGGGATGTTTTTAGAGAACAGCATCGAAACATGTATATTATCTATGGTGAAACAGATCACCAGCCCAGGCTGGATGCATGAGACAAGTGCTCAGGCCTGGTGCACTGGGAAGACCCAGAGGGATGGGATGGGGAGGGAGGTGGGAGGGGGGATCGGGATGGGGAATACATGTAAATCCATGGCTGATTCATGTCAATGTATGACAAAAACCACTACAATATTGTAATTAGCCTCCAACTAATAAAAATAAATGAAAAAAAAAAGATGAGCAAAGGTTTATGAATAAACATTTCTCCAAAAAAGATATATGGATGGACAATAAGAGCATGAAAAGATATGTCTTTTTACATTAGGAAAATGCAAATCAAAATCACAGTGAGAAAACACTTTACACTGAATGGATGATAATAATAATCATAATAAAGAAACAATATAGAAAATGTTGGCAAGGATATGATAAAATAAAAGCCCTTATACATTGCTGGTGGAGATGTAAAAAGGTGAAGTTGCTATAGAAAACAGTTCCTTGAACGTTCATAGCATCTTTGTTCATAATAATCCAAAGTGGAAACAACCCAAATGTCCATCAGCTGAAAATGAATAGACAGAACGTGCTATTTTCAATTGGTAGGATATTCAGTTCAGTTCAGTTCAGTCACTCAGTAGTGTCTGACTCTTTGTGAACCCGTTCACAGCAGCACTCCAGGCCTCCCTGTGCATCACCAACTCCTGGAGTTTACCCAAACTCATGTCCATGGAGACGGTGATACCATCCAACCATCTCATCATCTGTCATCCCCTTCTCCTCCTGTCCTCAATCTTTCCCAGCATCAGGGACTTTTCAAATGAGTCAGCTCTTCGCATCAGGTGGCCAAAGTATTGGAGTTTCAGTTTCAACATCAGCCCTTCCAATGAACACCCACGACTGATCTCCTTTAGGATGGACTGGTTGGCTCTCCTTGCAGTCCAAGGGACTCTCAAGAGTCTTCTCCAACACCACATTTGAAAGTATCAATTCTTCCGTGCTCAGCTTTCTTTATAGTTCAACTCTCATATCCATTCATGACTACTGGAAAAACCGTAGCCTCAACTAGATGGACTTTTGTTGACAAAGTAATGTCTCTGCTTTTTAATGTGCTGTCTAAATTGGTCATAACTTTCCTTCCAAGGAGTCTTTTAATTTCATGACTGCAATCACCATCTGCAGTGACTTTGGAGCCCAAAAATATAAAGTCAGCCACTGTTTCCACTGTTTCCCCATCTATTTGCCATGAAGTAATGGGACCGGATGCCATGATCTTAGTTTTCTGAATGTTGAGTTTTAAGCCAAATTTTTCACCCTCTTTCACTTTTATCAAGTGAAAGTAAAAGCTTTCACTTTCAAGCTTTTTAGTTCTTCTTCACTTTCTGCCATAAGGATGGTGTCATCTGCATATCTGAGGTTATTGATATTTCTCCCAGCAGTCTTGATTCGAGCTTGTGCTTCTTCCAGCCCTGAGTTTCGCATGATGTACTCTGCATATAAGTTAAATAAGTAGGATGACAATATACAGCCTTGATGTACTCCTTTTCACATTTGGATCCAATCTATTGTTCCATGTCCAGTTCTAACTGTTGCTTCCTTACCTGCATACAGGTTTCTTAAGAGGCAGGTTAGGTGGTCTGGTATTCCCATCTCCTTCACAGTTTCCACAGTTTATTGTGATCCACACAGTAAAAGGCTTTGGCATAGTCAATAAAGCAGAAATAGATGTTTTTTTCTGGGACTCTCTTGCTCTTTTGATGATCCATTAGATGTTTGCAATTTGATCTCTGGTTTCTCTGCCTTTTCTAAAACCAGCTTGAACATCTGGAAGTTCACGGTTCACATATTGCTGAAGCCTTCAGCCATAAAAAGAAATGAAGCTTTGAAACAAGCCACAGTCCAAAAATAAGTTGAAAACATTATGCTAAATAAATGAAGCTAGACACAGATATCCCATATTGTATGGTTCCATTTTTTATTAATGTACAAAATAGACAAAACCATAGACAGAAAGTAGATTAGTAGCTCCCAGGAAACAGGGAAGAGGAAACTGGGATTGAATGCTAACTGAAATGATTTTTTTCTGGGGAATTATAGCAATGTTCTGGGGGGCTTCCCTGGTAGCTCTGACAGTAAAGAATCTGCCTGCAAAGCAGGACACCCAGGTTCGATCCCTGGGTTGGGAAGATACCCTGGAGAAGGGAATGGCAATCCCCTCCAGTGCTGTTGCCTGGAGAATTTCAAGGACAGAGGAGCCTGGTGGGCTACAGTCCATGGGGTCACGAAGAGTCAGATACGACTGAGCAACTAACACACACACACAGAACAATATTCTGGAATTAAATATTGGTGATTTTTTACTTTGAATATGCTGAAACTTACTGAACTGTATACTTTAAAATGAATAAAAATGGATAAATGTGACTTTATGTCATTTAAATTTTATGTCATTATGTAATAATCCAGAAAGAAAAACACAAAAAATGCTACACTAGACATCCTGGTATTTTCCTAGAACTCATACATGAGCAACTTTGGACTAAAACTCAACATAAAAATAATCATTTTTATCTATATTGCTAACTGCCTTTTTGAAATCAAGACATAGCTTACTCTTTTACTTTAATGAAATTACTTTCTTTCCTCCAACATAGCAATATTTCATATTCTTGATTTCGTAGGTCCTTGAGATTGGTATTTGAGAATTATATACAATTGTATTAATTTGCTTTCAGTTGATCTTCAGTGAGATTTAGCCCCTTTTCACATATTCATTACCAAGTTTAACTTGTGGTACTAATCTATTCATGTATTATACATTTTTTCCTAAACTTTTGTCAGATTTAAGATTTTTAATTGCAAAAAGCAAATTCCTACTTTTAAAAATACCCTGAAACAGAATATATTAAGTAAAAAGTTAAACCCCTGGGTTTATACATCCACTCCAGCTTCCAAAAGCAATTTCATACATTTATTTTTACTTTGCATGTTACAATCTATCTTATCAATATTGCATTAGAATACCTGTTTCCACACCATTCCTAATACTGTGTTTTGTTAAGAATGTAATGTTTCCTAATATTGTTAGTGAAAGTAGTATCTTACTGGTTTGGTTTGCATTTTCTACCATTTGTGTGGCATATCTTTTGTATGCTTATTGTCATTTGTATTTCTTGGTGTAAAACACCCTCTTCATAACGTGTGTCCATATTTCCATTCTTTCAATTATCTATTTCTTCATTTGTAGAACACTTCATATAGCATACATCACAGCAGTTAATTATTCTTCTGTTTACATGTGGTATGGCAATTATTGTATCCATGTTTTATATGTTTTTTTTATTGTACTTAGTTTATTTTTACTTCTTTTACTCAGATAATGTGCTTAAATGATTTGGAATAAATTCTGGCAATAGTTTTCTCTATGGCTTATGAGTTTCAGATTTGTTTCTAAATAATGCCTTTTCCCAGGACTATAATAAAGTCTTCTACAATTCTTGTTAGCTGATAGTGTAGCATATTATTATTTTTTTTAATTTATTGCTCCTGGAACTTACTTGTTATAGACTCTGAATTATTTACCTAACTCAATATTTCTCCAGATGAATGGCTGTTCATCATAGCATCTTTTAATAAATAATGTAAGTATTCTAGAACGTCATTATTACATACATTTCATCACTTTATTGTATCTGTATGCCATCCGCACAATAACTTGTCTAACATTTTCTTTAAATCCATTTTAACTTAACTTCCTTCTGAATATACCCTTGCCCTAAATTATATGTTCATAATTTTGGAGGGAATAGGTGAGATATGTGACTTGTTTTATGCATTTCTTATATATCAGCTAAAAGAAATAAGTAGTTTTATCATTTTAAACTGGTCTCCTCTGAACCATATGAAATAATGTTGTTTACCTTTGCTGTAAATCACACTTTGGGGAATGCCAACATTTTCCACATAATTCAGAATGCCATCCTTTTCACATAACAAATCTTCAGCTGTTTTTGGTCTTTTTCATTTTCACACTGCATTTTCATACGAAAACCCTATATATTTTTTTTTCTAATTTATTGTGTGTAGTGGGCTTTTTCAGTTAATTTTTAACTAAATGATACTCCATTGACTTCCTTAATTAGACTTTCTTTTCGATATCTTGGGTATTCTTGATAAATCATGCATGCGTGATAAGTTGCTTCAGTCATGTCTGACTGTGACCCTGTGGACTGCAGCCTGCAGGCTCCTCTGTCCATGGGATTTTCCAGGCAAGGATACTGGAGTGGCTTGCCATGCCCTTCTCTAGAGGATCTTTCTAATTCAGGGACTGAACCCTTGTCTCTTATGTCTCCTGCATTGGCAGGCAGGAGAAACCACAATGCAGGAGACTCAGGTTCAACCCCTGTAGCCTGGCAGGCTACAGTCCAAGGGGCCACGAAGAGACAGATATGACTGAACACATAAGCAATCAACAGCTGGATGATAAATTATAGATGAACTTTAAATCAATTTCTCAAATTATATAACAAATTCTTGAACTGACTATATGGATCAATCACGAACTGATTTCTCTCCACAATATTGACTTTATACAGTTTTTCAGCAAAATAGTAGGTCTCTCCATTTATCTATGTTTACTGTAAATACTTTAATAAATTTGTATAATAAAAGTATGTAGTAATTATGTTACATTTATTGTAAAGTTTATTTCTAATTGTTTTTTCTTTCTATAATGCTTAGCATTTCTTCCAATTAATATTACTGATTTACTTCTCACATATTGCAAAGCCATTAATTTGTACACTTTCCCTGTGTTTAAACAATCTTTTATCTGTTTGTACTGATCTTATTTTATCATTTCCAATAAGTTTTCAGTTGATTCTCATTAAGGAAAATAATATGTCAACAAAAAACTGAATGCTTTATTTTTTCCCACAATTAGAGACAATTGGTTTTTCCCTATTAGGATAAACAAAAATCTCCAAGAGAAATAATAATAAATCATAATTAATCAGTGGAGGAGATAGAGAAGGAGGAGGTAGAAGACAGTATGTTTGTCCTGTTTATAATTTTAATGACAATAACTGCCTTTATTTCTTATCACTGTGAATAGTCAGTACATTTGAAGCCTTTCTTTTTCTTTTGGCAAACAAACAATACTTCAAATACAATTTAACTGAACTTACACTCTTTCTTGACTTCTATATCTTTTATATTATAAAATTGTGTTTTGATACTATAAAAAAGTGTTCTATAATATACCTTTGCTTTTAAAAATGATCTCAACCATCTTTTACCTTTACATGTATATTACTGAAACACTACATAGGGCCTTCCTGGTGGCTCATAGGTAAAGAATTCTCCTGCCTATGCAGAAGACATGGGTTCAATTCCTGATCTGGGAAGATCCCATGCCATGGAGCTACTCAGCCCATGCACCACTACTGTTGAATCTGTGCTTCAAAGCCTGGGGGGCACAACTACTGAAGCCCAGGCACCCCAGAGTCCTTGCTCTATAACAAGAGAAGACACCACAATGAGAAGCCCACTCACTGCAACTACAGAGCAGCCCCTGCTCACTGCAACTCGAGAAAAGCCCACACAGCCACAGAAACTCAGCAGAACCAAAATTTAAAAAATAAAATCATAAAAAAGTCCACTACATACATTTTATGTTGTGATAGTTTTATGTTCATTAATATTGTTGGCATACTGCTGTTTTAGTATTGCATTCTTTCCTTTTAATTCAACTAGAGTGTCTCCTAATTTTTTTCTCCTTAGAGATAGTACACTCTCAATCATATTTTTCTGGATCTTTGCATGTTAAAATATTTTTTCATATGTTGTTAAATAAAAAATAAATCTATACATTTATGGTTCTAGCAGTTAGCACCCATAATTCATATCTCTCAGAAAGCTATTTTCAGGAATTTATGTCAATGAGCAAAATTCTGTTGCCAGTGCCAAATTCATCTATGTAATTTTTTGTAAGTAATTGTAATTACTTAGAATACTATAATAACTTACAATAGTTTTTACATCTGCATATTAAAATTTCAACTGAAGAACACAGGATAGATTGCTTTGTAGCAGACCAACATTCCCCAAGGTACAAGACAAAATATTTTGTTTAAAGGCTGAAATGTAATGAGAACTACAGAGAACAAGATTCTGGATAGTGAAGAAATGTGAAAAGTAAGCTCATATTCTATAATTATTTTCTGGGAGTATTTGCAAATTCTGAGCAAAACAGGCTGAGAAACCAAACTTTGACCAAATAGTGGGTAACTTGTGGAGAACAGAAAAGAGATATAGACAGAAAAGAGATATAGACATTCTAATGAGGATAAAGATAAAATTGGAGACATGACATTCTCAAATTCGTGGACATTTTTCCTCCTAGAGACTTCTGGCAATCTTGTAGTGCTATTTGAAATAAGCATTTAAGTTTACGATGTGCCAGAATAAAGAGCGCCAGTGAACACACCAAGATTTCAGTTGAAATGCCTGTGGGGCCATGTCCTCGGTACAAGGTCATATCAGAGAGAAATTTGAGTCTTACCAAACCTGCAAGGCAGTATCAAATCAGTTCTGCTTCTAAATGAGTTAAAAAATGAGTCTTTATCTATCTTCCTAGCACAGTAAAAGATGAATACTCTGCAGTAAAATTTAGGAAATCATCTGAAGCCTCTACTTTTTATTATAAACAACATATATCTAGCATCAATAAGTTTAATGGATGTCAAGAGACAGAACCATATAAAGTGAAAGAAAGAAACATTAAAAATGGATTGCAGTTGTTCTATATATAGGAATAAGCAAAGTATATTAATAGAATTATTAAAGAAAATAGAGGAAAATTGACAATAAAAAGGAAAAGTGGGAAAATTTCAAAATGGGACTGTATCATAAAAATAAACAGAAAATTACATGCCTTAACCCACATGGACATAGATGTATGGGAAAGGGCAGATGGGAACTTTTTAAGGTAATATTCTATATTTTGATTATACATGAATATGTGGATTTGCCAAAACTCATTTAACTGTATATTAAGATCTGTGCATTTCACTGTATATTATTACACCTCAGTTAAAATACTAAAGACAAAAGAACAAAATGGATATTATGTAACAAGAAATATATAAAATTAGAAAATGACTTGGTGTGTTTATGAGTGGATTATATGATTATTAACAGAAGGTAGATTGATTTTTAAAAAAAAGGTAAATTGGGGCAAGGATACAAAATCAGAACATTCAGAAAATGCATAAAGGACAGGAGCAATAAATAGAGTGAAAAGTTTTAACAAATGCTACTCAGCGTCTCAGAAAAAGAGAGAGGATTAGAAAAAAGGATAATCTGAAAAAAACATTTGCTGAAAAGTTCCTAAAGTTGGGAGAAACAATTTATAGATCCAAGAAGTAAACCCTAAGAGTAAAGAATCATACATACATGCCACTCAACTATTGGGAAGAAAAGATAAGGGAAAAATTATAAAAACAATCAGAAGAATACATCATATACTATGTAGGCAAACAACTCTATATAATGACTAACTTCTATTGAGAAATGATGCAACCTATAAGGCAAGCATGAGCTTCCCAGAAGGCTCGGTGGTAGAGAAGCACCTGCCAAGCAGAAGACATGGGTTCCTTCCCTGGGTTGGAAAGATCCCCTGGAGAAACCCACTCAGGAAATATCACAGTCCATGTGGCTGCAAATGAATCAGACACGGCTTAGCAACTGAACCCCAACAATGAGACAAGCAGGTAGATGCTGAAATAAAAACAAAATCTTTCTGCTCTAAAATCTATAGCCAAAAAAAATCTTTCAAAAATGAAGGCAAAATATAGACCTTTGCAAATATGCAAAACTGATATAACCCATTGTCAGCAGATGTACACTGTAACATGTGCAAAAGGAAGCTTATCAGACGGAAGAGAAATGATGCTAGAAGCAAAATAAGATGTACAAAAAGAGATTAAGAATACCAGAGTAAATACTACATAACTATGAAAGATTATCTTTGCTTTTGCTTTCCCCCCTCTCGATTTCTTCAATAGACTGTCTAAAGCAAAGATATCTCATTGTGAGGATCATAACATTTATTTAAGTAAAAACATTTGACAACAACAAAAAAGAATGGGTTTAAAATAGAAGTGTATGATCATATATTCCTTCATTTTATGTGAAGTGGTCCAATATTCACTCAAAGTAGAGAGCTCTGTGGTGGCCTAGTGGTTAGGATTCCTGGTTTGGAAAGTGAGATCTCATAAGACATGTGGCACAGTCAAAAAGACAAAAAAAAAAAAAAATGTGGTCTTAAATCTAAATAACAGAATTTAAATGGTAATTCCTAGTGTTACCACTTACATACAAGCAGGTATCACTGAAAAACCAATAGATGAAATATAGCATTGAAACAAGTATACTATCAAGGGTGAAACAGATCACCAGCCCAGGTTGGATGCATGAGACAAGTGCTCAGGGCTGGTGCACTGGGAAGACCCAGAGGGATGGGATGGAGAGGGAGGTGGGAGGGGGGATTGGGATGGGGAACACATGTAAATCCATGGCTGATTCATGTCAATGTGTGGCAAAAACCACTACAACATTGTAAAGTAATTAGCCTCTGACTAATAAAAATAAATGAAAAAAATTTTTTTTAATTTAAAAAAGAAATAAAACACAATACTAAATAATGTTAAAAACAATTGGGTAAAATTATTTGGCCACAAAAAGGAATGAATTTGAGTCAGGTGAACGGAGATGAACAAACCTAGAGTCTATTGTACAGTGAGGCAAATCACAAAGAGAAAAACAAATATCATATATTATCACATATATATGGAATCTAGAAGAATACTACTGATGAACCTATTTGCACGAAAGAATAGAGATGCAGCCATAGGGAATGGAGCTGAGAACACCACAGGGGGAAGGAGAGGCTAGGATGAGTTGAGAGAATAGCATTGAAATATATACGTTACTTATATGCATTACCATGTTTAAAATAAGTAACTAATAGAAAGATGCTGTAAAAACCCAGGGAGCTCAGGTTGGTGCTCTGTGATGACCTAAGGGAGTGGGATGGGGGATGGGTAGGAGGAAGGCTCCAGAGTGAGGGGATAAATGTATACTTATGGCTGATTCACGTTGCCATGTGGCAGAAACCAACACAACATCGTAAAGCAATTATCCTCCAATTAAAAATATTTCAACTCAGAAAATTAAAAGCAGATTATAAAATATACTGGAAAAAATTGAAAACAGTCACAAGATGATGGTCTTATTTTCAGTCACAAGTAATCATATTAATATAATGGACTGAACATTTCATTTTAAATTCAAAGACTATCAGACTGGAATTTGAGAAAACAAATCAATGCCCAGCAATCTACGGCTCAAAGGGGAGCACATAAAATATAAGGGACATATTTTGAAAGTAAAAAGAAAAGGATAAGCCAAGCAAAATGTAAGAAAAAGATAAAAGAAAGCTGACATGACTACCTGGAGTAACAGGCAAATTCGGTCTTGGAGGACAGCATGAAGCAGGGCAAAGGCTAACAGAGTTTTGCCAAAGGAAAACACAGGTCATAGCAAACAACCTCTTCAAACAACACAAGAGATGACTCTGTACATGGACATCACCAGATGGTCAATACCGAAATCAGATTGATTACATTCTTTGCAGCCAAAGAAGGAGAGGGTCTATACAGTCATCAAAATAAAACCAGGAGCTGACTGGCTCAGATCATGAACTGCTTACTGTCAAATTCAGACTTAAATTGAAGAAAGTAGGGAAAACTACTAGACCATTCACGTATGACCTAAATCAAATCACTTAACGATTATACAGTGGAAGTAACAAATAGATTCAAGGAATTAGATCTGATAGACAGACAGAGTACCTGAAGAACTATGGATGGAGGTTCATGACATTTTATAGGAGACAGGGATCAAGACCATCCCCAAGAAAAAGAAATGCAAAAAAGCAAAGTGGTTGTCTGAGGAGGTCTTACAAATAGCTGAGAAAAGAAGAGAGTGAAAGGCAAAGGAGAAAAGGAAAGATATACCCATTAGAATGCAGAGTTCCAAAGAATATCAAGGAGAGATAAGAAAGCATTCCTCAGTGATCAATGCAGAGAAATAGAAGAAAACAATTGAATGGGAAAGACTAGAGATCTTTGTCTTTTTAAGAGATCTATTGTCTCTTTAAGACAATTAGAGATGCCAAGAGAAAATTTTATGCAAAGATGGGCACAATAAAGGACAGAAATGGCATGAACCTAACAGAAGTAGACGATATTAAGAAGAGATGGCAAGAATACACAGAAGAACTATACAAAAAAAATCTTCATGATGCAGATAACCATGACAGTGTGATCACTCACCTAGAGCCAGACATCCTGGAATGCGAAGTCAAGAGGGCCTTAGGAAGCCTCACTACAAACAAAGCTAGTGGAGGTGATGGAATTCCAGTTCAACTCTTTCAAATCCTTACAGATGATGCTGTTAAAGTGTTGCACTCAATATATATGCCAGCAAATTTCGAAAATGCAGCAGTGGTCACAGGACTGGGAAAGGTCAGTTTTCATTCTAATCCCAAAGAAGGGCAATGCCAAAGAATGTTCATACTACTGCACAATTGCACTCATCTCACATGCTAGCAAAGTAATGCTGAAAATTCTCCAAGCCAGGCTTCAACAGTACATGAATCAGGCACTTCTAGATGTTCAAGCTGGTTTTAGAAAAGGCAGAGAAACCAGAGATCAAATTGCCAACATCTGCTGGATCATTGAAAAAGCAAGAGAGTTCAAAAAAACACCTAATTCTTCCTTATTGATTATGCCAAAGTCTTTGACTGTGTAGATCACAACAAACTGTGGAAAATTCTTCAAGAGATGAGAATAGCAGACCTTCTAACCTGCCTCCTCAGAAATCTGTATGCAGGTCAAAAAGCAACAGTTAGAACAGGACATGGAACAACAGAGTGGTTCCAAATTGGGAAAGGAGTACTTCAAGGCTGTATATTGTCATCCTGCTTATTTAACTTCTATGCAGAGTACATAATGTGAAATGCCAGGCTGGATGAAGCACATGCTGGAAGCAAGATTGCTGGGAGAAATATCAACAACATCAGATATGCAGATGACACCATACTTATGCCAGAAAGTGAAGAGGAACTAAAGAGCCTCTTGATGAAAGTGAAAGAGGAGAGTGAAAAAGCTGGCTTAAAACTCATTCGAAAAACTGAAATCATGGCATTCGAAAAACTATCATTTCATGACAAATAGATGGGGAAACAATGAAAACAGTGAGAGACTTTATTTTCTTGGGCTCCAAAATCACTGCAGATGGTTACTGCAGCCATGAAATTAAAAGACACTTGGTCCTTTGAAGAAAAAGTATGGCCAACCTAGACAGCATACTAAAAGCAGAGACATTACTTTACTGACAAAGGCCCATCTAGTCAAAGCTATGTTTTCTTCCAGTAGTCATGTATGGATATGAGAGTTGGACTAAAGAAAGCTGAGTGCCAAAGAATTGATACTTTTGAACTGTGGCATTGGAGAAGACCCTTAAGAGTCTCTTGGACTGCAAAGAGATCCAACCAGTCCGTCCTAAAGGAAATCAGTCCTGAATATTCATTGGAAAGATTGATGCTGAAGTTGAAACTCCAATACTTTGGCCACCTGATGGGAAGAACTGACTCATTGGAAAAGAACCTCATGCTGGGAAAGATTGAAGGTGGGAAGAGAAGGGGATGACAGAGGATGAGATGGTTTGATGGCATCACCAACTCAATGGAAATGAGCTTGAGTAAGCTCCAGGAGTTGGTGATGCACAGGGAAGCCTCATGTGCTGTAGTTCATGAGGTTACAAAGAGTTGGACATGACTGAGTGACTGAACTGAATTGACATGCCTATCTGTTATTGTCCAAAAAAAGCTGATCACAAGTCAACCAAAGGCATTACCAAAAATAACAAGGGAAATTTTCTAGTGATTAAACAGTTAATCGTGAAGATACAGAGATCTGATTATATACAGACATAAATAAAAGACTTTCAAATTACATGAGACAAAAACTGAGGGAGAGAAAAGAAGGATTAGAAAATTAATGAACATAGTTGGAGGTTTTGGTCATACTTTGATAGAAAAAACATGCAAAACAAATAAGGATGTACAAAATTTAAACAGTACTACAACCCTTTAGACCCAGTTGATACTTTAGTACACTAAAATCAACATCTACAAAATACATTTGCTTTTCAAGTATACATCTAATTTTCATGAAAACAGAACAAATGCTATGCTGTGAAACATGTCTCAATATAATCAAAACATTGATATTATACAGATAACATTCTTTGATCACAAGAGTTAATTGAGAAAAAAATCAATATTAGCAAGATATTAATTAAATCCAAAAATATTTTAAAATAGAATAGTAGTCTTCTGACAATCTATGGATAAAAGGATTCCTTTAGATAATTAGAAAATTATCAATTGAAGAAAAAAGCAGATATCAATAGTTGTAGGCTTTAGAAAAGAAGGATTTATAGATAAATTCATAATTTAAAATGATTTTATTAGAAAATAGTTTACAAATAAGATTAAGTAGAGGGGAGGAAAAAAGATAAACAACAGATTAATAAAATATTTTAAAAAGAGAAAATTAACAATGCAAACAGTTGGTTTTTTGACAAAATTAATACAATTTTTATCCCCTAGCAAGATTGATGGAGAATAACAAAGACAATATCAAATAACTGGAAGAATGTGGAACAATTCCAGTTATCTGTTATTGGGAGAGTAAACATCAGAAAACTGGTAATTGTATCTACCTTAAATTAAACTTCATGATTTATGATCCAGATAGTCCACTCATAGCTGTAAGACATGACCCAGAATATTCATACCAGGACCATGTATATGAGCTAGGAATAAAAGATTACCCAAACATTCATGGTTATCAATAGCAGAACGGATAAATTGTGATATATTTATACAACAGAATATTATACAGCAATGAGAATATATAAACCACTACTGTAAGCAATGCGATGGAGGAGTCTCAAAAGCATCTGTTCAGTTCATTCAGTCATGTCCAACTTTTTGCAGCCCCATGGACTGCAGTACACCAGGCTTCCTTGTCCATCAGCAACTCCTGGAGCTTACTCCAAACTCATGTCCATCAAGTCGGTGATGCCATCCAACCATCTCATCCTCTGTCATCCTCTTCTCCTTCCTCCTTCAATCTTTTCCAGCATCAGGGTCTTTTCAAATGAGTCAGGTCTTCGCAGCAGGTGGCCAAAGTATTGGAGTTTCAACTTCAGCATCAGTCCTTCCAATGAATATTCAGGACTGATCTCCTTTAGGATGGACTGTTTGGATCTCCTTTCAGTCCAAGAGACTCTCAAGAGTCTTGTCCAACACTACAGTTCAAAAGCAATTCAATTGCTACAGTTCAGTTCTTCAGCATTCAGCTTTCTTTATAGTCCAACTCTCACATCCATACGTGACTACTGGAAAAACCATAGCCTTGACTAGATGGACCTTTGTTGGCAAAGTAATGTCTCTGCTTTTTAATATGCTGTCTAGGTCTGTCATAGCTTTTCTTCCATGATGTTAAACAAAAGGAAACATTTACAGAAAATTATAAAAATGCCAAAACTAATGGCGTTAAAAGTGATATTATTGGTGACCCTTTTTCCTGTGGTAGTGACTGAAAAAGTGGATGAGAATGAGTTCCTCTTTGCTGATATGCTTCTGTTTCTTGATCAAGGCGCTAATGCATAAATATGTTCTTTTTGTGAAAATTCATAGCTTTGATACTTTGATGTGTATACTTTTCTCTATGACATATATTGAATAAATGTTTCCTAAAAAAATTGACCAGAGTCTGCTATGGTGCAAAAAACAAATTTATGATATATATATAAAACAACAAAACAATGCAATAGGACAAATTCTACTGTGGCTTGTTGCCTTCAGTTTCGTTACTTCATGATTATAAGATGAATAATGCACAGTTACAAAATGAATTCTTATCTTAGTGATAAATGAGTCTTTTTATGTTCTGAACATTCATTTTTCAAAGGAAACAATGCTAATTTAAAAAATCTTGCTTTTATTTGGAGTAGATCTTCCTAATCAGATCTAGCAGTAAGACTTCTTTAATTTGAAACTCTCAAACTTTCTTCCATTAATGCACCCCAGAGTTCACTACAGAAACTGTTTATAATAGCTAAAACATGTAAACAACCTAAATGTCCATTGACAGAGGAATGGCTAAAGAAGATGTGGTATATAGATATATAATGGAATATTACTTAGCCATTAAAAATGAAATAAGCAATTTGCAGCACCAATGATGGACCTAGGAAGTATCATACTAAGTGAAGTATGACAGGTATAAGGGATCATATGACATCATTTATATCTGGAATCTAAAAAGAAATGATACAAATAAACTTACTTACAAAAAAGAAAGAAACTCACAGACTTGGAGAACAAACTCATGGCTGCCAAGGGGAAGGAAGAGTTAAGGACTTTGAGAAGGTCATGCACTGCTATATTTAAAATGGATAAACAACAAAAACCTACTGTAGAGTACATAGAACTCTTCTCAATGTTATGTTCCAGCTTGAATGGGAGAGGTATTTGGGGGAGAACAGATACATGTATAGGTATGGCTGAGTCCATTCACTGTTCACCTGAGACTATTACAACATTGTTAGTTGGCTGTACCCCAATACAAAACGTTTTTGGTGTTAAATAAAAAAAAATTTTTTTAAGGTAAAAAAAAATAATATTTTTTTTCAAATTTAATTATTACTTTTTCTGTTTCTGCAGTGCTTTCCAACAGAAGTATGTGTGATAATGAAATGTACCCATAATATTGCTACTGATCACTTATGGCAGTTAAAATGTGACTAAAGCTACTAGTTACTAATTTTCTAAATTTTATTAAATGTTAACTAATTTAAATTGAAATACTCACATGTGGTTATTGGATATCATACTGGGCAGTTTAGATCTAGAGTTTCTATATTAAAAGATAACAGATAGTCTAAAGCTGGGTCTTAATATTGTCTTTTCTTTCTCGGTGTTTTATTACATATGTCAAAAATAAAATAAAACAAAAAAACACATTTTCCTTGAACTGGTGCTTAGAATTCCTAACTCAGTTTTTAAAGTAAACTTTACAGCAAGTCACTGACACTACTTTATTGTTATCATCTTGGAGTGTTCATTTTTATTGATGAATTGCTATTACAATGTTTCTTGAAACTGGTTTCTGGGCGCTTCTCACTTATAGCAGCTTCTGTAGAAAATCATCTGCAGATTATTTTGTCTTTTACATGAATATTCTAGAAATACTAAATGGAAATTTTGATAAGGGGATCCTGAAATTTGCAATTTTAATAATCTTTCCAGTGATTCTTATGCAAAATGTATTTACAAGTTTGCAATTTAAAGCTTTCACTATTTTAAGTTATGCCTGTTTTAGCACCTGTGATGTCATCCACATAATGTGTAAGTGGGAATAGTGTCTTTCACGAAAGTCAGAAAATTAACATACAGCAAAAAGTTCTTTCACAAAGCATGTGATTAACCATAAATAAGGGTATGGTTTTATCTTTTTTGTTTTTGCTATTTTTACCAACTTTTGCTATTTTTACAGAAACTCAAAGTTCCCAAATGTATACAGTGGGGCTTCTCTGGACTTCAAACTATCTGCCTCTATATAAAATACATGGGTTAAATAATATGGGTGAGAAATTTAGAAAGCAGGAGTCTCAGCCACATTCCTTTAACATTTTCAAATAATTGTTGAAGAACTACAGTCCCTTAGTTCAGTGGTTCTTAAACCTTAAGTGAGTGTTGGGATCACCTGGGGAACTTGGTGAAAGTGCAAAGATCCAGCCTCCATCCTATTTCAATGAGGCTGAGACTCTGTTCTTTATTAACTTTAAGGTGACTCTGATACACATTAATGCTAGAGAATCTCTTTTCTTGCTAACAGACTCAAGAGGGAAACCAGTTCTTTTGAGCATATTTATTTAAGGTATAGTTTTGTTTCCTCTTATCACTACCATGATCATTAGTGCAGTTCTCCTTAGATATTATCATCTTTATCACAGTTCTCTGCATTCAAAAATGAAAATGACTTTTAAAAATCTATGGTAAAACAGATCACCAGCCCAGGTTGGATGCATGAGACAAGTGCTCGGGCCTGGTGCACTGGGAAGACCCAGAGGGATCAGGTAGAGAGGGAGGTGGGAGGGGGGATTGGGATGGGGAATACATGTAAATCCATGGCTGATTCATGTCAATGTATGACAAAAACCACTACAATATTGTAAAGTAATTAGTCTCCAACTAATATAAATAAAAAATAAAAATAAAAAAAATGCTGCTTTCCCTCCATTAATTCTATCATGAGATAGCCAATAATATATATAGTCCTTAAATATATTAATTGCATTAAATCAAATTTTATCTTTGAAAACAAGTCCTTCTTCATATTCCTGTCGGAATGTTGTGTTTTTTTACTCACCGCCCACACAATCTTTTTCTCTTTATCAATATATAAATAAGAGGGATTGTCCTTTGCTTTACTCTCACCAACTTGTAAAGAAAGCTGACCTTCCCACTCACATTAATGGCCAGAGGGAAAACAAATATATATGTATGAATGTGTGTGTATATACTTGTATGTATATAGCACTTCACTCATTCAATTTTCATGTATGAATATGTTTTACCTGCTGTAACTTCCCCTTCAGTCCTGTTTGACTTTCTCATATATTAACTAAACTAATATCATAAAACATTTCAAGCCCTAGCTCCGATTAGTACTGTGGTTCTTCTGAGCCCCCACTTATGATGATTTATTTGTGAAGCTAAAATTTCTAGAGCATAATGTGCCACTGTTAATTCTCATTCTCATTTCCTGTTGTTTTCTGAAACTTACCATTTCTGATTGGCACAAAAAAATAACTAGCATAATATAGAAACCATCCAAATAAAAATGCTAAAAAAAAAGACAAATAATTCAAAAAAAGAATGGGCAAAGAACACCACAGGCTATCACAAAAAAAAAAGAAAAGAAAAGAAAAAGAAATACAAAACCAGATGCTGAACTTCATTAGAAATTGACAAAAAATTAATACAGGGCATTATTGCTTTTAGACTGGCAAAATTGAGAAAATATAAGATTCCATTTTGGCAAGTATATTAAAAAATGGATATTTTCATCCATTTCTTGTGTGAAGGTAGACTGATAAAGCAGATTATAGATATTTTTCCTAGAGAAATAATCAGGTATGTGAGCAAACATGACTTAGGCACTTTATAATTAATCAGAAAAATAGAAACACTGTATACAAGGAAGTGGTTAATGAAACCATGGGGCATCAATATTATGGACTGCTCTGCAGTTCTTTTCTATAGGCAAAACAATTCTGTTAGACACAACACACAGGTTATTAATTTAAAAAAAACAGCAAAGACAAAGATACTTAGCAATACATAATGTATAGTTTTATCTATAACAACAAAGAATGTGTATATGTGTGTATACAAACAATGAAAACGTGCCTTCTCATGTTTATAGCATACAGGTACATCTATTCACATATATGCAAATGCATATTAAAATGACCCACAACGCATACCAAATTAGCAACAAGGATTCTCTCAGGTAGAAGAGTGTGATGGAGTAGAATACAAGTGAGTCTTTTCCCTTTACAGTATAGTGTGCATTTATAATGAAAATATATTTTGTCTTTTGCTAATGCAATTAAAAATAATTGGTAGAAGGGAGGCCATACTAATCAGATTGCTTTAGGAACTGGTTCCTGAGGGGCCTAGATACAGTTGCCCAATGGCTGATAAAGACACTGAATGAGGGTGTAAGGAATAAAGGATTCTGATGTCTGTCTTTTCTCAGGTGGTCTAAAGATGCTTTTCTCAATCTGGTTTCATTTACATTCTATATAGTTTATATTTCTCTCAGATTTTAGCCGTTAAGTAAACTGTCAACCTAGGACTGGTATTGGTCTCTTTTCTCTTACACATTCTAATGGGAAGCTGAGGAAGCTGGCATCAAGAGCTGCAAGCCAGATATTACATTAAATCACAAGCTGAATAAAATATTTATAAGCTATATTTGAATTTGTTAAAATATCCCCCTTAGGAATTCATCCCTTTGATACTAGTCAAGTACAAAAATATTAAATAAGACCCAAATTACTGTATACCAAAAATCAGTATGAAGCCTGTTATAAGTCAAAACTGGTGGTGAAGTGGGGAGAAGGCAGGCTTGTGGGGAAAAGTTTGGCAGTGGATCCTCCAGAGCAGAGCCTGAGGCTGCCACAAAGACAGAGAGCAACCCAAGCCTAGGACAACTCACCAAGAGGCAAGTGGACTTCTTCCTCAAAGAAAAATTTATCAGAAAAGATTTACAGACTGAAGCTGCAAGTCAGGAAGAACTCTATAGAGTACCATAAAAACATTTTTTTTTCAGCTTTTAAATGAACTGTTCTTTATATCTCAAAAAGAAAAAGTTTAGATTGTGTATAATCTTATTTTCTATTCTTACAGGGGATTAAAAAAGAGAACTTCCAAATATGGAAACTTGTCACTGCCCCTTAAATTTTGTTGAGAATTATATCTGCTCTATATAAATTTTAATCTCCTTCACGGTCTCTGAAGGACCAGCTTGAAAACTAACCTCCAGATGTGCTGTGACTATGAAAGCTCTCGGATCAACATAATGACCAGCAAAGCTCTATTATTTTCTTTGTGCCTCTACTTTGCACTCTGCTTAGCTTTTCTTTTTCTGGCAAATGTTGAACCACGTCCCTTAGCAATGGGCTCAGGTCCTTAAAGAGCTACAATGCATCATAAACTGGGAAACTAAGTTTGCATCAGATATTAGTAGTATCCAGTGGAATATCTCTGTGTGCATTTAAGACAGAGCTAGGAAATGCTTAATGTGAAGTGGTTTCATTATAACAAGCTGCTGAATTATTTACACCAATAAAAATTTATCTGCTGGAGTCCACTGAGAAAAAAAATTATCCTCTTGGTATATAGAATCGTTGTCTGCAGTGAAATAAGGATGCACAGCACTGCCGTTCTACAAGCACCACAGGAACATTTAAATTATTCTCCTTTCTCTCATTTTCTTTTTGTGTTTGGTAAAGGGAATTTAAGGAAATTAATGCCTAGTTTGGACTGAAAGTAATGACCACAAAGCAGTATCCTTATCTCTGAAAGATTTTGAAGATTACATGGTTTTAAAAAATAGTTAAAACTCCCAAGTCTCATAGTTAACACCAATACACAGGTTGAAATAACTATGGCAGTATACGGGACTGCTAACCATGAGGGAAAAAAACCCACACATTTTCCTTATATGTATCAAACAGGAAGAAAAAAAGAGAAAGAAAATTTAGATTGCTATTAAGATGAGAATAAGTTCTTATAGTGTTGGAGTTTTAAAAGGTGAGAGGTTTTTATTTCATTTTAGTAGTATTGATGTCTTCCTTTAGACTCATGGAAAGTTATCTACAGAAATATTAGTGAGGACCAGGCCAGGGGAGGAATAGAGCATTCTCCGTCAAGCTCTCAATACCAAAGCCGTGGGACTCTGGACCAAGATGGCGACACAGGAGACTCCTGAATTTTCTCCTCCCATAGAGGCAGAGTTACAGCTATATGTAGAGCAATTTCCTCTGAAAGAAAATCAAAAACTAGCTGAGTAACCCCTACACAGAAGTAAAATGAGAAAGTATCCACATGAAAATGGGTAGAGAAGGCTGTGATACACTCTCTCTATAAGCCCCACCCCTAGCACAGCACCGCAGCATCAGAAGGGAACCTCCAACTCCCAGCTTTACCTGAGAAGTAAATGGCTTGGACCACACATCTAGCGCTCCAGTTTTTAAGGCTATGAGCCCTCAAAACACCTAAATCTGAAAGCCACTGGGTCTTGTATTCATGGTCCCACAGGACCATTGCACTTCACTTAATTGTGCTTCACAGATAATGCAGTTTTTATAAATTGAAGGTTCATGGTGATCTTGCATTATCAAATAATGGTTGGCATATTTTAGCAATAAAATACTTTTACATTGTTGTTTTAGACAATGTTATTGCTCTTCATAGACTGTAGTGTAAACATAGCTTTTATATGCACTGGGAAACAAAAAAATTGTGTTACTTGCTTTATTGTGATACTTAATTTCTGTGTTCTGGAACTGAACTTGCAGTATATCTGAGATCCAACTCTATAGTAAACAAAGAAACAGTTGTAAATGGGGACATGTACACTTACCAAGGCTATCCATGCAGGGCTCAGCACAGATAAAGCAAGCAAAACACTCATCTCCAGAGGGGGTTTGATGAGTACTTTACGAAGTGTAGTCTAAGGGCCCAGCTTCCAGTTTGCATGCTATCTATGTGCTGACTGACGTGCTCTACAGAATCCAAACGAGTTGATGGGTTCTTTCTCTGCCTTTCTCTGGCTCACTCCAACAATAAAGACAGGTTGTCAGTATCTCCTTTGTAAGATTCTGTCCACACATCTTAAGCCCCAGCATTTATGACTGCCACTCCATGTATGGGACCCAAAGTCACCTAGCTCTGACAGGTAACAGGGGAATCATTCCAAGTCGCTTCAGATTATGGAAAATAAGCAGTTTTTAAATGGGCATTGGAGCACCACCCCAGGCTATACATATGGTCCAGTACAGAGAAAAATCTAAACAGAACAATTACTAATAAGAAGATTTTGAATCAGCTATCAAAAATCAACCCCCCAACAAAGCAAATTCTAGGACATGGGATGGTTTCATGGATGACATTTACCAAACATTTAAAGAATTAAAAGACTCTACTTAAACTTCTTAAAAAAGTAGAAGAGGAGGGAATACTTCCAAAGTCATTTTATAAGGGCAGCATTATCTTGCTATCAAAGCCTGATAAGGACACTACAAGAAAAGAAAGTTATAGGCCAATATTGCTTATGATCATTTATGAAAATTTCTCAACAAAACACTAGCAAATCAAATTCAGCAGGACACTAAAAAGGTCATACATCATAATCAAGTGGCATTTATTCCTGGGATTCAAAGATGGCTTAACAAATGCAATTCAATAAAAATGATATAACACATTAACAAAATTAATGATAAAAATCATATGATTATCTCAACAGATGCATAAAAAGCATCTGACAAAATTAAACACCCTTTCAAAATTGAAAATTTAAAAAAAACTCTCAACCAACTATGAATAGAAGAAATTATTTCAATATAATAGTGCCATGTATGACAAAGCCATAGCAAATATCACACTCAATGGTGAAAAGATGGAAAGAGAAATTTAGAAGAAAGTTTCCTTTATAATAGCGTCAAAAACAAAATACTGAGGAAAAGTTTGACCTAGAAAGTAAAAGATTTATAAACTATAAAACACTGATGAAAGTAATTGAAGACACAAAAAAGAAGAGATATTCCATGTTGATATATTCAGTTCAGTTCATTTCAGTCGTTCAGTTGTGTCCAACTCTTTGTGACCATATGGACTGCATCATGGCAGGCTTCCCTGTCCTTCATAATCTCCCAGAGTTTCCTCAAACTCATGTCCATCGAGTCAGTGATGCCATCCAACCATCTCACCCTCTGTCATCCCCTTCTCCTCCTGCTTCAATCTTTCACAGCATCAGGGTCATTAGAAGAATTAACATTGTTGAAATGTCCATACTACCCCCAAAAAGTCTACAAATTCAACACAATATCTATGAGAATTCAATTCCAAAGGCATTTTTCATAGAAATAATAAAAAAAAACTTACTATATGTATGGAACAACAAAAGACTCCAAATACCCAAAGCAATTTTGAGTTAAAAAAGTGAAATGGGAGGCGTCACACTTCTTAATTTCAAACTATATTACAAAGCTAGAGTACTCAAAATAGTATTTTGCATAAAAATAAACATACAGGTGAACTGAATAAAAATAAACCCATGCATATCTATGGGGAGAAGGACATGGCGACCCACTCCAGTATTCTTGCCTGGAGAATCCTGTGGACAGAGGAGCCTGCTGGGCTGCTGTCCATGGGGTCACACAGAGTCGGTGATGACTGAAGCAACTTTGCATGCTTGCATTGGAGAAGGAAATGACAACCCACTCCAGTGTTCTTGCCTGGAGAATCCCAGGGACAGAGGAGCCTGGTGGGCTGCCATCTATGGGGTCGCACAGAGTCGGACACAACTGAAGTGCCTTAGCAGCAGCAGCAGCATAACTATGGTCAATTAATTTACAACAAGATTAAAAATGGGGAAAGTATAATTTCCTCAATAAATGGTGTTGCAAAAACTGCATATTGACATTCAAAAGAATGAAATTAGATCCCTATTTAGACCATGTACAAAAATAACTCAAAATGTATTACTTAAATATATGATCCAAAATCACAAAATTTTAGAAGAAACATAGGGAGGAAGCTCCTTAACATTGGAGCTGGTGATGATTTCTTGGATTTGGCAAGAAAAGTGAGAATAAACAAGTGGGAGTATATCAAACTAAAAAGCTCTTGTCCATCAAAAGAAACCATCAACATAATAAAAAGGCATCCTATGGAATGGGAGAAAACATTTGCAAGCCACAATCAAAAATATACAAGAAACACACAGTTCAATAGCAAAGAAATAAATAACCCGAATGAAAAATGGGCAAAGGGCCTGAATAGACAGTTTTCCAGACAAGACATACACACGGCCAAAAGGTACATGAAAAGGTGCCCAAACTCACTAATCATCAGGGAAATACAAATCAAAACCACAAAGAGATATTACTGATCACCTGTTAGAATGGCTACCATCAATCAAACAATATAACAAATGCTGATGAGGATGTGGAGAAGAGGAAATTTTGCATCCTGTTTATGGGAATATAAACTAGTAAAGCCACCATGGAAAACCGTGTGGAGGTTACTCAAGAAATTAAAAGTACAACTATAACATGATATAGCATTCCCGCCTTTGTGTTTATATCCAAAAGAAACAAAACCACTATTTCAAAGAGATACATACTCTTATATTCATTGCAGCATCATTCACAACAGCCAAGGTATAGAAATAAACTCAGAGTCTGTGATAAATGAATGGATAAAGAAAATATGGTATATACATATACATATATATACACACACACACACACTACAGAGTACTATTCAGCTTAAAAAAGGAAGGAAATCCTGTCATTTGTGACCAGATGGATAAAACTGTAGGGCATTATGCTAAGAGAAATAAGCCAGACATGGAAAGACAATATAAAGAATCACTTATATGTGAAATCTTTTTTAAAAATATAAACATAAACAGAGTATAAGAATGGTGGCTACCAGAGTCTGCAGGGTGAAAAAAATAGGGATAAGCTAGTAAAAGGGTACAAACTCCATTATAAGATAAGTAAGATCTAAGGATCTAACATAAAACATGGCTACTACAGTTGATAATACTGTGATGGATGTATTAATTAACTTGATGTTTGGGAGTTTGTCAAAATGTATACATAAATATATCAAAATCATCACATTGTACACTTTAAACAGATTACAATTTTATTTGTCAATTATATCTCAATAAAGTTGTAAAAATATGTCTATGAGAAAAATAACTGTCAAATTTTAGCAACTGCTTTAGTCTCTTTCTGATTTATAGACAATGATGAGATGCTAAGTGTTTTAATCAGTTTATTCCTAGAAATTGAGAGTTCTTGTTTAAGATCTGAAAGAGATCAAACAGATTGTATATGCTCTTGTGAGTATATGATAGTAAGTATATTTTTCTAAAAAATAAGCCTTTATCAAAATAGAGTATTGTTAGAACAATAGTTTTCAACTGGGGGTGCTTTAAACCCTCAAAAGACATTTGGAAATTTATGGCGAAATTTTTTGGTTATCATAACTTTGGATGGAACGTTTCCAGTGCCTAGAGGCCAGAGATGTGACTCAACCTACAATGCACAGGAAGCCCTGCATAAAAATGAACTGTCCAGTCCAAAGATACATAGTGCCGGGAGGGAGAGAGCCTCTGGACTTAGAATATTATTATCTTTAACACTTAGACCTAAACCTAAAATTTACTCTATTTATTTAAGAAATTCAAAAATACAAACCTTAGAACATTAAATTTACGAACAGCAAGATTGCCTGTCACTTTTTGACCTATGAAAAGAACAATTCCCTATGGCTCAAATTAATACTTGCTCAAAACTCTAATACTGAATATTCTTTTAAAATTTTCCTCTGGACATTTTTTATTTGTAACAAGAAGAAATATATAATTCTTGAAATCAGTGTAAAATGTGTTAGGGATTAAAAGGATAAGCTATAGACTGGGAAAAAAAATTAGCAGAAGGATATAAAATATTTGATAAAGTATCATTAACCAAAATATGTAAAAAAAAACTCTTAAAACTCACAACAAAAAGACTTGATTTTAACAAAGGCAAAATATCTCATCAGATAGCTCACCAAAGAATATATACAGATGGCAAATAAGTCTATGAATAAAATGTTTACTATCACACACAGGTCATTGTGTTGTACTTACTCTCTTGGTCATGTCTGACTCTTTGCAACCCATGAACTGTAGCCCGCCAGGCTCCACTGTCCTTGGGGATTCTCCAGGCAGGAATACTGGAGTGGGTTGCCATGCCCTTCTCAGTGGATCTTCCCAAGCCGGGGATCAAACCCAGGTCTCCTGCATTGCAGGCAGATTCTTTACCATTTGAGCCACCAGGAAAGCCTGAGAATACTGGAGTGGGTAGCTTATCCCTTCTCCAAGGGATTTTCCCAACCCAGGAATCAAACTGGGGTCTCCCACATTGCAGGTAGATTTTTTACCAGCTGAGCTACCAGAGAAGTCAATGGTAATTAGGGTACCATGATTTTTCTTCCTCAATGAGCTACCATTACATACTTCTTAGAATGCCAAAAAAAGTCTAGAATGGTGACAACACCAAATGCTGACAGGAATGTGGGGCAATAGAAATTCTCATTCATTCCTGATAGGGATGCAAAATTGTACAGATGCTTTGGAAGACAGTTCAACTGTTTGTAAGAAAATTAAACATAGTCTTACCATGCAATCCTGCATTTGCCCTCCTTGGTATTAACCGAAATGAGCTGAAAGTCATAAATATGTTCACATGAAAACTGGAACATAGATATTTATGACAAATTTATTTACAACTACCAAAATTTGGAAGCAACCAAGGTGTCCTTGAGTAGGTGAGTGGATAAATAAACAGTGGTACAGACAATGGAATATTGTTCTACACTAAAAAGAAATGAGCTATCAGTCCATGGAAACATATGGAGGAAAGTTAAATGCACAGCATTAAGAGAAAGAAGCCATTCTTAAAAAGAGAACTCATGGCGTATTCCAGAGAAGGCAATGGCAACCCACTCCAGTACTCTTGCCTGGAAAATCCCATGGACAGAGGAGCCTGGTGGGCTGCAGTCCATGGGGTCGCTGAGTCAGACAGGACTGAGCGACTTCACTTTTACTTTTCACTTTCATGCATTGAAGAAGGAAATAGCAACCCACTCCAGTGTTCTTGCCTGGAAAATCCCAGGGATGGTGGAGCCTGGTAGGCTGCCATCTATGGGGTCACACAGAGTTGGACTGAAGCAACTTAGCAGCAGCAGCAGCATGGCGTATTATTCCAGTTATGTGACATTCTGAAAAAGGTGAACTATAGAAATGGTGTTAAAAAAAAAAAAGAATCAGTGATTTCCAGGGGCTTAGTAGGGGAAGGAAAGATGAATAAATGCAACAGAGAGCATTTGGAGGACAGTGAAAATATTCTGTATAATATTATAATGAGGCATAAAATCTATAGAATATACACCACCAAGAATAAACACCATTATTTTACCCTAATTTAAAACTATGATCTTTGGGTGATGATGACACATATGCTCAACTGAACTGAAACAAAGTATTGCTCTGTTATGGGATTTGGATAGTAGGGGAGGCTATGTTTGTGTGGAAGTAGGGAATACACAGGTATTCTCAGCTCAAATTTACTGAGAACCTAAGACTGCTCTAAAACTTAACTTTACAGGAAAACGTAATTACTAACATCATAGATCAGGATAAGTAATTGCTTTTTCCCTTTCCTTTTAGATAACTCTTCAGAAAATGATAACTTGCATTTGCCATGCATATGCATAAGGACATTTTTAATTGAGTTAGGATGTTTATTAGACAAACAGCTCCTGATTTTAAAGTTCATATAGCTTCTACAAAAAAAAATCTTTAGGTAGGAAGAGCCATGAGTATTTATTTGGCATTACAAAGTTTGCTAGAATTCTGATTCTTCAGCATTTAGCCACGGTTGTGCCTTCAGAATGTCCCATCCACTTCTCCCAGTTGCCAAAGGTAGTACTAGTAAACTGGCTCTTGGAGAGAGAAAGGGAATCCTTCATTTTAGAATTTGCCAGTTTTCTTAATATAAATACATCCACCATTGCCTATGCAAGGAATTAGTGCTTCACAGTTGACTCACAATTTTTCCCTTCCTATTCTTATCTTACTTCACTCAGGTCCTTCATTTTACCTGTCTTCTCTTTCTGTGTCTATACTTAAAGGTAAAAGAAAGTTGCTCATTTTTTCTGAAGCTGATTTTGAAAACTATAAGAAAATTCAAATATTTAGAACTAATTGGGACAGTTTTCAGGCTCCTCCTTACTTGGTCAAAGTGTTGGAATTTAAAGTATGTAACTGAAGAGTTATATACTTCTGGAGAAGAGCAGAGAAGTAGGTCTGGGAGGATTTAAGAGGCTGAGCCAAAGCGGAAACAATGCCCAGTTGTGGATGTATCTGGAGGTCAAAGTAAAGTCTGATGCTATAAAGAATGATATTGCATAGGAACCTAGAATGTTAGCTCCATGAATCAAGGTAAATTGGAAGTGGTCAAACAGGAGATGGCAAGAGTGAACATCAACATTTTAGGAATCAGTGAACTAAAATGGACTGGAATGGGTGAACTTAATTCAGATGACCATTAAATCTACTATTGTGGGCAAGAATCCCTTAGAAGAATTGGAGTAGCCATCATAGTCAACAAAAGAGTCTGAAATGCAGTACTTGGGTGCAATCTCAAAAATGACAGAATGAAATTGGTTTGTTTCCAAGGCAAACCATTCAATATCACATTAATTCAAGTCTATGCCCCAACCACTAATGCTGAAGTTGACCTACAAGATCATCTAGAACTAAAACAAACAAACAAAAAAATATCCTTTTCATCATAGGGGACTGGAACACAAAAGTAGGAAATCAAGAGACACCTGGAGTAACAGGCAAATTTGGCCTTCGAGTACCAAATGAAGCAGAGCAAAGGCTAACAGAGTCTTGCCAAAAGAATGCCCTGGTCATAGCAAACACTGTCTTTTGAACAACACAAGAGATGACTCTAAACATGAATATCACCAGATGGTCAATACTGAAATCAGACTGATTATATTCTTCAAAGCCAGAGATGGAGAAGCTCTATATAGTCAGCAAAGACAAGACCAGGAGCTTACTGTGGCTCAGATCACGAACTTCTTATCACAAAATTCAGACTTAAGTTGAAAAAAGTAGAGAAAACCACTAGACCACTCAGGTATGACCTAAATCAAATCCCTCATGATATACAGTAGAAGTGACAAATAGATTTAAAGGGTTACATCTGATAGAGTGCCTGAAGAACTGTGGATGGAGGTTTGTAACATTGTACAGGAAATTATTGCAAACAATTATTAAGATAACAGTAGCATTTATGAGGGTGGAGAAGGTTATAAATGACAAACAATCAGAAACTGATGTTTACAGTGAAGTAAGGCTGCAAAGGAGAGGATGCAATATTCTAAGCAGCACAATAACAGAGCAGATAAGCAGTTACCATTTTTCTCCTGCCATAATTCCTGGGAGGGGTGAAATTTCTATGTGGCTCATTCTGGAGTATATTTCAGGGACATCTAGCATTTCACCATATCCAAATAACAATGACATGACTAAGCATGAGTGATAATATCAAATGACTACCTTTAATTTTCTCTAATTTGTAATAAAAATCAGCTGGAAATTCTAGAACCTTATTACAAAGCATGACATAACTCACAATAGGATGCTATCATCTTATCTAAAACTGCTCTCACATTATTATTATTCCTATAAAATTGATAAGAAAAGTAGCATTGAGAAAGATAACAAATCACTGAGTGAATGTAGGTTGTTTTTTACTCAAGGTCACATAGCTGATGAATGATAGAACATAATTCATTCATTCATTCAGCAAAAATTTATTGAGTGTTGACATTACTGTTGATAAAAAGGTCTCCCATTCTGTTCAGTATACATTCTGTTGAAGGACAAAGATTATTAATTCATCATCACAACATAGCAATAAATGCAGTGGTACAAGTATGCAGAGAATACTCTTGGAGCACATAAACTGGTACCCTAAATAATACTGAGGACTAGAGAAGAAAGTAAAACACAAGCTGACATTTAAAGAACTACTAGAAGTCTGGCAGATAAATAATTTTGGGAAGGACATGCCAGAGGAAACAACACATTGAAAGGCAATGGAAAAATATGGTCAATGTTTTAATAACTTCACTAATTTCAATGTGCTGAATGTACAAGAATGACTGGTAAGAAATAAAGCTAGAAACACAGAGGCCAATAATATATTGAATACATGACTTTATCTTTTAGTTTTTGCCCAGTATACCTGACCTGAAAAATATGTGCTTATTAGTACCTACATCTTATTAAAGCAAAAATTAAAAATTGACAATGTGAGAGAAAGGATGAAATCTCAGACACTGCAGAGCTTCTGGTTCTTAGAGTACTCTCAGAAAGATAAATGTGGCCTATTGATGCATTATGAGCAGGGATATGACACAAATACAAATTTAGAATGTGCGTTTCAGATGCAGCATAAAGGACTGGGGGGAAGAAAGTAAAGAAATTGATCAGAAAACACTTGCAAAAAATCAAATGAGAAGTAAGAATAGTTTTTGTTTTTTTTTCCAGGTTCGATGCATGAGACAGGTGCTCAGGGCTGGTGAACTGGGATGACCCTGAGGGATGGGATGGGGAGGGAGGTGGGAGGGGGTTCAGGATGGGAACACATGTACACCCATGGCTGATTCATGTCAATGTATGGCAGAACCACTACAATATTGTAAAGTAATTAACCTCAAATTAAAATAAATAAATTTTAAAAATTTTAAAAAAGAATAGTTTTAATTAAGCCTGTGATGATAGGAATAAAGCACAGCATTTGGATATTAAACTGTGCATATTAATATCTGATAGAATAGGTATTTATTAGTATTAAGTAGGGTACAATAGCTCAATGTTTCTAGTTTATTATATAACACAGCTATTAACATCTTGGGGTCACAGACTTTTTAAAGAATCTGATTAACCCCTGCCCTATGATTAAAAGGGATTTATACTATTTCATGAGTTCCATGAATCTATCCAAAATACTACACTATTACACTGGATTAATCTATGAACACAAGAATACAGAAAGAAAAAACAATTTGGAGAGAAAGAATGATACTTAGTACATTTATTCTCAAAACATTAATGTGCTATAAAAGAGATATTAAGAACTTGGGGTATACTGGTTTGAAAGACAGCAGATAACTCACTGATGAAGATAGAGTTTTAAATTATCTAAAGACAGAGTATACACTAGAGTAAACAGTTAAAAAAAAAAAAAAGGGCGGGGGTGCTTGTGTCCTTGGACCATGATAAGTTAGGGAATGATCAAAGGATAGAGGTACACATGGGAAGAAAAAGCAAAAGAAGATATCTGGGCATCAAAGTTGGGAATTTCAAGAACCACTGCCAGACTTGGGAAAATTAAACAATATTGTTGTGAATTATCTAATTTCAACATTACTTACAGGTTTCTCCAAAATTTTGATCCAATAGAGATTTTAGTATTGTTTAATGCACTTACCCTTGGACAGCAAGGAGATCAAATCCTAAAGGAAATCAACCCTGAATATTCATTGGACAGACTGATTCTGAAGCTGAAGCTCCAATCCTTTGGTCACCTAATGTGAAGAGCTGACTCATTGGAAAAGACCCTGATGCTGGGAAAGATTGAAGGCAGGAGAAGGGGACGACAGAGGGTGAGATGGTTGGATGGCATCACCGACTCAATGGACGTGAGTTTGAGCAAGCTCCAGGTGACGGGAAGGATAGGGAAGCCTAACATACTACAGCCCATGGGGTCACAAAGAGTCAGACATGACTGAGAGACTGAACAGCAAAAGTGCATTTAGTGTTACTTTATATGATGCTGTGTTTATATGTTTATGTTTTCTAAAATTTTAAACTTATATTTGATATGTGAATGTATGAAGGCATGTGTGTGTTTGTGTGTCTGAGTAGCTACTCAATCATAAAAGCACCCTAGTTTATAACTGACAATAATGAAGCTTGTGGTATAATTTGGATATGACTCCAGCCTGAAAAATCTTCCAACTTTATGACAAGAAAGAAAAATAACTGCAATTGGTTTAGAGTTTATCTAACATATCTAACTAATTATTCCTGTGCAATACTGGGCGAATCGCTGTCTTTTTCAACACACTGTATAGTATTAAAAACGAGAAACAAAGTCCAAGAAAGTTCCTCTCAACCACATCTGTTTCACAGAACTCAACTATAGTCTTCCTCCATCAATGGATAGGAAGCTATTTTCAGGAAAATAAAATGATGGTAACTTCAGCATACAGATAATGAATTTGTAATATAAAGAGTTCATACATCTTAGATTTCAGTAATTTCTCTTGACAAACAAGTTCAAGAGTCATTAAAACATTTGTTCAAGATCTATCAACAGAGATTCTTTGTAAAAATTTGGATGATGGCATGTATATTTGACCACTTTACCATTTTGAAGTTAATACACAATATGTCATTTGGTATTCAGAATTCCTTGAGCTATGCAGGTAATACTTTTGTTGAAAGTGGAAGCTTAAGGGAATTTTTCGATATAAATTTAGCAAGAGCTGGAAGCTAGTCCAGTTATGACTCTAGTCATCTATACCTTTGAATCTCACTAACTTTGAGTGAGATGAAATTACGGCACATGAAATTACTTTGTTATGTTAGTTATTCTATTCCAGGAATACCCCTTTGATTAGGTACAGGTGCAGAGCATTATTTTAAGTTCTGGTTTACTGTGGTCACATGACAAGCTTTCAGTAAATTGCATAAAATGGTAATTTAGTGTAACAAATAGCGCACAAGTAACTAGAGTATGCCCAGGTAAGCTGTCTAAACACGAGAGAATCTCAGAAACATCTGTGTAACATCTGGAAGAGCACTATGATGACATTTCAAATTTTTGCTTTAATTCTGTTAAATGGTAATAGTAATATTAAAGTGTCACTGTTTCAAAGAATGAAGGTGACACTGGAAAGAGGGAAACCAAATACAAGTCTTACTATTTACCTTTTGGTCAGCTCTTCATCACTACTTCACCTCACCATCCTTAAAACAGGTCACTTCACTTGATTCATTCCTCAGGCCAGAATACCAGACAGAACTTGTGAGGCCTTCAGACTACCTCAGTGGAAAAAGTAAGTGTATGTATCTGGTCAGAGAAAATTTAGAGATCTGAAAAAATTAGAGGTCTGAAGGTGACTCATTTTGAGTTTAGATTGTTGCTGTTGCATTTCCCTGAAATTTCTGAAAAGAGATCTGTCTCTGTCCAACCCTCAAATCACAAGGCCAAAGTTAGACTGCCGTTGTGTACCTGTTTGACCACATTATTGGTATAGTCTCAGTGCTTTTGCTGTACCAAGAAAGTTATATATTTTGTGAAAACAACTATAGTAAAGATTTTTGATAGAAAACTTCTCCTGTCACATCACATTATGTGAAAGAAAGACTGGTAGAATAATTAGTCTAAGGGTTTTAGGTCCAGTACAGATTTTGATAGTCTGAATATGACTTAATATAATCATTAATATCAAAAGGCAAAAGTTGTATTTTGTCATAGGGAACCTGTGAAAAAGATCTTTGAGTCAGTTATCTATAAAACAGTGCATTAGAAAAATTTAACAATGCTTTCTATCATCCATCTCAGTGACTACATATAGTATATCCTTAATAAAAACATTGTGAATAATATTCCATTTTTTTCTATACTGAAATCTCCTATAGCATTTCTTACACTGTGCATGCATGCTAAGTTCCTTCAGCCGTGTCCAATTCTTTGCAACGCTATGGACTGTAGCCTGCCAGGCTCCTCTGTCCATGAGATTCTCCAGGCAACAAATACTGGAGTGGTTGCTGTGTCCTCCTCCAGGGGATCTCCCTGACCCAGGGCTTGAACCTATATCTCTTACATTTCCTGCATTGGCAGGCAGGCAGATTCTTTACCACTATTGCCACCTGTGAAGCCCACAAGGTACTGGAACCCAACTGTAAATTACTTTGTATTTTTCTTAATTTTCTAATTTGTTAAATGATATCATAACTCCTTAAGGTCAAAAAGAGACACTTTTGTAAATCTCTTACACCTCCCAAAGTGTCTAATTGGTGCTACTCAAAAATGTTTTTAAAATAAATAATTTATAAATATCATATATAATTATTAGCCATAAACTTTCAAAAATTCCTGAAAGGAAATTTCACTGTTTCTTGAAAATGGAGTCCAATATCTCAAAAATCAGAGTGATTTTTTTCTGATTAAAATTACTCATTACTTTGTAAAACATTCTCAGTGAAATTAAAAATGCTGTGTATTTTATTCACTAGGCTACTTATATATAGTACCTCCTTTACATTAAGCCCCTTTTCCAAGTCAATAATTATTTCCGTTGGCACACTGGGTCTTTTTCCATGCTTGCATTTCTTTTCCAAACTGCAGAGACACTTACTGGAATACTGAATGTAAATTTTATGAATTTAAGACTATGTTCTCTTCACTTTCAAATTCCTTATAACAATGTGTCCCACTGTGCTTTGTACAGTGGAGAAGCTCAAAACATTTTGTACATGAATGAATCATTCTTTCATAATATAACAATAATAACTATTTTGTAAACAACTTAAGAAATGAATGTATCCCACCTCAATGATTCTAGGATGACTGCACATGATAAAAAGGTAAGTATTAACAGACATTTATACTTTTCTCAAGAGGGCGACCTACTCAATCATCTAATTTTTGTGCTTTTATAGGGACATATTGCAATCTTAAAAAGTTAGCAAACAATGGAATAATAAACTTTAACCAACTCACAATTTGTGGTGAGTCACTTCATATTTAAAAATCCTACATCTTGGAAACAAAAAAGAGGGGTGGGGGTAAGAAAGAGAAGGATGAGAAGATAGAAGAGGAGAAAGAGAAAGGAGGAAAGAAATTATGTGAGGCCCAATTTATCCTGAAGTGATCAGAGTCTTAATAAAAACATGTGCTATTGGTTAGGTAACCTGTTTAATGTATAGAAGTACCACACACTGTTCTATACAATTTAGCTCTTCTTACTTAACTAAATCACTCTGAAAAAATAGAAGTGCCATATGGTTAAACAAAATCTAGTTTCTCTTACCTCTGTCAGTAGTAAAGAAGAATTCATTTCAAAGTGAACTACACACATTTTCAACATTGCAGAAAAAACTAAATTCATTTTGGCATTTAACTCAATTAGAAATAATATATTGTTGATTATGTATGTGCAGTTTATTCATTTGAATGTCTAGCACTCACAACTGATTAAATCAGATTATGCATTCTGAATATTAAACACATTAGATGATATTTCTAGATTTTTACTTCTGTACATTGAGAAACTCAATTTCATTTAAAACCAGAGAGCAATTAAAATGAAATTTTAAGATAAAGTGCCACAATCCATTCAAAAGTGGTTTTCACAGGTAGCCTTCTGATAATTTCTTTAGATATTGATTCTACAGTAATGTCATAAAACACATTAGGCAAAAGTCCAGGAGGGGGAAAAAAGGCAGTAGGGATGGTGAAATGTAATAATCCTGGCCCAGTAAAGAATTAAATTTGATGAGATCACAAACTCTTTTCCCTCCATTTTTACACTTATTCCAACTAAGCTGCTTTGAGATTGAAAGCTGAAAATAAAAGTTCAGTTATTTTGATGAGTGCTGCATACTATGTTTAGTATATGTAACCAAATTCAGGAAAAGAAATTCTGGTCCATTCTCCTTACTGGCTGGAGTGAGTAGTATATCCCTTTTCCAGGGGATCTTCCCAACCCAGGGATAGAACCCAGGTCCTCCCGCATTGCAGGCAGATTCTTTACCATCTAAGCCACCAGGGAAGCCCCCTTACTGCCTAATATTCCCATATCTGTATAACTCATATCTGTGGATCTATCACACTATGAGATAAAAGAGAATTGAGACATTACAATCCAAGATAGTGTATAAAGTAAATGGAGTCAGGTGGTTTGAGTTAAAATCAAGACTAAAGACATATTAGTCTTCTGACTAAAAGTATACTTTTTAGATTCTCTGAGCTTCTGATTCTTTTAACATAAAACATCATAATACTAACAGTGACTGAAAAACAACAAATGTAAACAAAAATTATTTTTAAAATATTAGACTTCTGTAAAATGTGGACTAATGTTAACGGTAATAAAAACTATAGTTTAAAGAAGAAGATGACATTGTTGAAGAAACAGAAGGAGAAATTGAGATTTCTGGAACTCAGTCAAATTCTTCAACCCTTATGATTTAAGAAAGCAACACTCTCCATAACAATTAGTGATAAAATATCCTTGCTGTACAGACATCTAGTGACACCATCTACAGTAGAAACCATATTCTGTTTTATTTTCATGAAGAGTTGAATTGCCTATTTGGCTCATGTAATCCCTATAACTGATTTTTAATTTGATCTATTATTTTCACTTAATATCTATACCCCAAATCCCTCTTATCTGACTTTCCCACTCCTGATCAAGTGGCCCTTCATGTGTCCCAGTAGCATAATATACATAAGCCATTTACAGACTTTACCAAGTGTGTGTGTGTGTGTGTGTGTGAAAGTCACTCAGTCGTGTCCAACTCTTTGCAACACCATGGACTATACAGTCCATGAAATTCTCCAGGCCAGAATACTGGAGTGGGTAGCCTTTCCTTTCTCCACAGCCTTTACCATAAGTAGTATAAATCATGGATTTCTCAGTCCATGCTAAGCTTCTAGGAGTCAGGAGCTTGTATGCTCTGTATCGTTGGAAGTATCTGACTCATAGTAAGAACTTATTAAGCAATCCAAAGGATGTTGATCAAATACATTGTTTAAGTGGGAGTATGTTGCCTGATTTAGTAAACAAAAATACAGGATGTCCAATTGCATTTGAATTTCAGATATTCAACACAAATTTAGAACATACTTTTATGAAAAGTGTATTGTTTATCTTAATTTCAAATTTTATTAGGTGTTCTATATTTTATCTGGTGGTGCTGTTAAATGATAAAGAAAAAATTTTAGATGGCTTCGAGGCAATTGAACTCAGATAACTACATCACAGAAATCATTTAAATTCAACTTTAAGTTAGAAACAATGCGTGTAAGGAAGAACAAAATCATTCAAGTTAAAAACATGAATTTACTGTTCAAAGAAGCACAACAATTTCTTGTATACTAACCTTTTTAGTATACTTATTAGCATATTAAAAAAGAAAATAAAACAACTATAAAAGATATAGACCTTCAAATTAAAGATCAATTTTGCCCTTATTGTTTAGCATATATTCACGTCTCCATTTCTTTGAAGTTGGACTTAAGCAGTTAACTTGCTTAGCTCTATTCTATAGGTGTGGAAGTGACAATGTGTCAATTTCAAGTCTAGGTCTTAAGAAGAAACAGTTAGAACTGGACATGGTACAATGGACTGGTTCAAAATTGGGAAAGGAGTATGTCAGAGCTCTATATTTTCACCCTGTTTATTTAAATTATATGCAGAGTACATCATGCGAAATGCTGGGCTAGATGAGTCACAAGTTGGAATCAAGACTGTTGGGAGAAATATCACCATCTCATATGCAGGTGACACCACCCTAAAGGCAGAAAGTGAAGAGGAAATAAAGGGCCTCTTAATGAAGAGGAGAGTAAAAAAGCTGGCTTTAAATTGAACATTTAAAAATTAAGATCATGGCATCTGGTCCCATCACTTCATGGCAAATAGATGGGAAAAAGTGGGAAAAGTGACAGACTTTATTTTCTTGGGCTCCAAAATCATTCCAGATGGTGACTGCAGCCTTGAAATTAAAAGACGCTTGCTCCTTGGAAGAAAAGCTAAGACAAACCTAGACAGCTTATTAAAGAGCAGAGACATCGCTTTGAGGTCTGTGTGGTCAAAGCTATGGTTTTTCTAGTCATGTATAGATGTGAGAGTTGGACTATAAAGAAGGCTGACTGCTGAAGAATAGATGCTTTTGAATTGTAGTGCTGAAGAAGACTCTTGAGAGTCCCTTGGACTGCAAGGAGATCAAACCAGTCAACCCTATAGGAAATCAGTCCTGAATATTCATTGGAAGGGCTTCCATGGTGGCTCAGGTGGTAAAGAATCTGCCTGCAGTGCTGCAGACTCCGGTTCGATCCCTGGGTCAGGAAGATACCCTGGAGAAGGAAATGACAGCCCACTCCGGTATTCTTACTAGAAAATCCCATGCACTGAGGAGCCTGGTGGGCTATGGTCCATGGGATCATAAGAGTTGGACACGACTTAGCAACTAAACCACCACCATTCATTGGAAGTACTGACACTGAAGATCCAATACTTTGACCACCTGATGCAAAGAGCCAACTCATTGGAAATGACCCTGATACTTGGAAAGTTTGAGGGCAGGAGGAGAAGGGGATGGCAGAGGATGAGATGGTTGAATGCTATTATTGACTCAATGGACATGAATTTGAGGAAACTCTAGGAGATAGTGAAGGGCAAAGAAGCCTGGCACGCTGCAGTCCATGGGGTTGCAAAAAGTCAGACACAACTGAGCGACTGAACAACGTTTTTGCTTAGTCTGCTGGTAGAGTCAAATTCTTCTATGAAAAGAATATGCCCCAGGTAGCTGTTGCCTCTTTAGCCTAAACACTGGATTGAAACAGGTAAAGCCAAATCCAGAAACTCACAGCTTGAGGTAGAGTCACCCAAGCTGACCTGCACACTCGCCATTAAAGATTAAGGATATAATGTGGAATGCCACTCATGCTTTGTTGATATTATGCAACAGTAGCAAGTTGATCCAGCCACAGTTTTCACAAAAACACTCTTCATCACTGCTGTCCCAGGCAAACCTGTACAACTGGACCCTCAGCAGAGTTACATGATATGTGTAAAGCATTTTTTCCCCTTTTCCTGAGTTCGGGGGAGGGGGAGACAAATTTACTTCCTTGGTTGTGTATTTATTATCTATATGTTAAGTAAGTTTATCTTCCACTGTATCTTTGGGACATATTTGTAAGACTGTACTTGTTTACATCCTGCACTTAATGGGAACTAACTTTTTTTTTTCTCCAAAACAAATGTACTCTGTGTATTGAGAAATCAGAGATGTCAAAAAAGTGACAGCATTACCTTGCATTTTAAAAAATCTTACTGGCAGAAAAATCATTAACCCCAGTATTCATTTTTTTTCCTTACCAAAAAAGCATGAGTCAGTCCTGGTCCAAGAGAGAGAAAGCAGCTATATTTCAAGGAGAAATAATATTTTTCTTTAGAGGAACTTATCCTGGGGACTATTCCCTTTGATTTTCTTCCTCACTATTCAAGGCTGCATAAATGCTATGAAACTACCTTGGAACTATTAAGCACATAGATGTATATTTGCTAGGAAATCAAAGGATATAACAACTACAGTTAGTCAGGAATTTTACAGAATTCCAACTGTGCACAAAGCAATATACAGATTTCCCCCCATTATTTGAAAGTAGAGGATGAAGCATTTCATAAGCTGAAATGGCATAAAGTGAAGAAACAGTTACCTTAGGACAGTTCTTGCTAATGTATGCACAAAATGAATCAAATTAAAACACAGATACTCACATGGTCTATGAGGCTTGATCAAGATAGCAGAGTAGGGGGATACTGAGCTCACCAAACACACAAACATATCAAAAATAACCTACATGTGGAGTAATTCTTAGTGAAAAGGGGGAGACTGGCAGAAAGACTTTTCTATAACCAACACTGTAAAGAAACATTCACACAGGTTCAGACAGGAAGGGAAAAGAAGCCATCCCATAGAAGATGGCACAGAATTGGGAGAGGGACAGATTACACAGGCCCTGGGGAGTAAATGGTTTGAACTACATATTGGGCACCCCAGTCTTGGAATTCAACACAAGGAAGATGAACCCCTAGGATGATTTGAAGACCAGTGGGACTGGCAGTAGGACTGTGTGAAACTTGGACTCTGCTTGTGAATAGTGCACAGAATCTTGCTTGCTCCCAAAACAAGGCAGAAGCAGCAGACTGAGATGGCATAGGACTCTGGCCAGTTTTGGGTGACTACCCCAGCTTATGCACTGGCCCAAGTCAGCACCCAGTCTTGCACCTCTGGCTCTTCAGGACAGCTCCCTGGAAGGGAGAAGGCTGCCATTGCTGAGAAGAGTGCTCAACTGCGGGGGACTGAGCTGGCTCAGGCCTGACACAGCATCTGAACAGGGTAGGGCAGCCAAGACTGGCACTCCTGGAGGACGCAGACTGGAAGCGGTCTGAAATTATGACTGGTATGCCAGAACTGCCCCAAGCACATGCCTGACCAACAGCAGGTGCACACTCCAGCCCTTCTTGATCCATCACTGCTCCCTTCTGGGGTGAAGTTACTGATGCTGGGAAGAGGTAAAGCACAGATTTCAAACAACAGGATCAGCTTGAACTTGAAACACAGGGCTTCTGCCTCAGGACCTTAGGACCCACCCCTAACCCTATTAGAGGTTGTCAGCCATTGAGCAAAGAAATAGCCCTGATGCACACCAGACTCCTGACTTAACCCCTCCTTCTCCAACTCCACATCCCACCAAGGTGGTAGCTGTCAGCACACCCTCAGAGAAGATGTACCTCTTGTTCACTTCAGCTCCAGCTCTCTCACCAAAGCCACTGGACACAGACAGACTATCCAGGGACTCGCCTATACAAAGTCATCCCTTTAAGATTGGAATACGTAAAAGCTTCACCTAATTTCACAGAGATAAAGTTAAGCAAAATGAGAAGACAAAGAATAGAAAACAAGAAAAAAGCACTGAAAAAAAAACAACTAATGAAATATTCTTGTTTTTCTGTAGCTAATTTGTGTCTGACTCTTTGTGACACCAAGAACTGCAGCATGCCAGGCCTCCCTGTCCTTCACTGTTTACTGGAGTTTGCTCAAACTCATGTCCATTGTGTTGATGATGCCATCCAACCATCTCAAACTCTGTTTCCCCCTTCTCCTCTTACCCTCAATCTTTCCCAGCATCAGGGTCTTTTCCAGTGAGTTGGTTCTTTGCATCAGGTGACCAAAGTAATGGAACTTCAGCTTCAACATCAGTCTTCCAATGAAAATTCAGGGTTGAGTTCCTTTAGGATTGACTGGTTGGTTCTCCTTGCAGTCCAAGGAACTCTCAAAAATCTTCTCTAGCATTACAGTTCAAAAGCATCAATTCTTCCACACTCAGCCTTCCTTATGGTTCAACTCTTACATCCATACATGACTACTGGAAAAGCCACACCTTTAATTATATGGACCTATGTCATCAAAGTGATGGCTCTGCTTCTTAGTATGCTCTTTAGCTTAGTCATATAATAAACCAGATAAAGAGTTAAAAGCATTAATAAAATAACTGAACTTTGGAAAAAGAATTGACAAACACAGTGAGAATTTTAACAAGATATCAGAAAACATAAATAAGAATCAGTTAGGGCTGAAGAAAATAAATAAAATGAAAAACATACAAGAAGGAATTAACAGCAGAATTGGTAAACAGAAGAATATATAAGTGATCTGAAAGATAGAATAATGGAAGTCACACAATCAGAACAATAAAAAGAAGAAAAATTAACTAGGATAATTTAAGGAACCTCTGATATAACATCAAGTATAACAGCATTCATATCATAGGGGTCCTAGAAGAAGAAGAAGAGATAGAAAGGGGAAAGACAATGTATTTGATAAAATTATGGCTGAACAACTTTCTGGATCTTGAGGTGAAAACGGAGATCCAGGTATAGGAAGCACAGAGATTCTCAAAGAAGATAAACCTCAAGAGACTCACACCAACATATATAATTAAAATGGAAAAATTAATGGTAGAGAATTCTAAAGGCAGCAAGAGTAAAACAAAAAGTCCCATACAAGGGAACCCCCAAAAAAGGCTATCAGCTAAAATTTCTGCAGAAACTTTGCAGAAGGGGAGTGGCACAATATATTTATAATGCATAAAGTGAAAAATCCACAACCAAGATACTTTATCCAGCAATACTAAAATTTAAAATTGAAGGAAAGAGGAAGAAATTCTCAGACTATGAAAAACGAAGAGTTAAATAATACTAAGCCAATCCTACACAAAATATTAAAGGGTCTTCTCTAAGTGTAAAAAAAGAAGCAGCTACACAAAGAATTTATGGGAAAGAAAACAATCCCACTAAGAATAGGCAGATATACAGTAAAGGGTATGGAAGAACCACTTAATAAACAAGTACAAAGATTAAAAGACAAAAAATATAAAATAATATATAACTATGATGAACACTGAAGGGATAAACATGAAAATGGAATATATGACATCAGACACACACACACACACACAAAAAAAAAAAAAAAACTGGAAAGGGAAATAAAAAATATAGACCTTTAAAAACGTCTTTACAGAAATACAAAGGATCATAAGAGACTACTACCAGCAGCTATATGCCAATAAAATGGACAACTTGGAAGAAATGGAATTCTTAGAAAAGTATAACTTTCCAAAACTGAACCAGGAAGAAATAGAAGATCTTAACAGACCCATCACAAGCACAGAATCAAAACTGTAATCAGAAATCTTCCAGCAAACAAAAGCCCAGGACCAGATGGCTTCACAGCTGAATTCTACCAAAAATTTAGAGAAGAGCTAACACCTATCTTACTCAAACTCTTCCAGAAAATTGCTGAAGAAGATAAACTTCCAAACTCATTCTATGAGGCCACCATCACCAAAACCAGACAAGGATGCCACAAAAAAAGAAAACTACAGGCCAATATCACTGATGAACACAGGCAAAAATCCTTAACAAAATTCTAGCAAACAGAATCCAACAACATATTAAACAGATGATACATCATGACCAAGTGGGCTTTATCCCAGGAATGCAAGGATTCTTTAATATCCACAAATCACTCAATCTAATACACCACAATAACAAATTGAAAGATAAAAACCATATGATTATCTCAATAGATGCAGAAAAAGCCTTTGACAAAACTCAACACCTGTTTATGATAAAAACTCTCCAGAACAGGAATAGAAGGAACATACCTCAACATAATAAAAGCTATATACGACAAATCCACAGCAAACATTATCCTCAATGGTGAAAAATTGAAAGCATTTCCTCTAAAGTCAGGAACAAGACAAGGGTGCCCACTCTCACCACTACTAGTCAACATAGTTTTGGAAGTATGGCCACAGCAATCAGAGCAGAAAAAGAAATAAAAGGAATCCAGATAGGAAAAGAAGTAAAACCCTCACTATTTGCAGATGATATGATCCTCTACATAGAAAACCCTAAAGACTCTACCAGAAAATTACTAGAGCTAGTCAATGGATATAGTAAAGTTGAAGGATATTAAATTAACACACAGAAATCCCTTGCATTCCTATACACTAACAATGAGAAAACAGAAAGAGAAATTAAGGAAACAATACCATTTGCCAATGCAACAAAAAGAATAAAATACTTAGGAGTATATCTACCTAAAGAAACAAAAGACCTATATATAGAAAACTATAAAACACTGATGAAAGAAATCAAAGAGAACACAAATAGATGGAGAAATATACCGTGTTCATGGATTGAAAGCATTAATATTGTGAAAATGAGCATACTACCCAAAGCAATCTATAGATTCAATGCAATCCCTATCAAGCTATCAACGGTATTTTTCACAGAACTAGAACAAATAATTTCACAATTTGTATGGAAATACAAAAAACCTTGAATAGCCAAAGCAATCTTGAGAAAGAAGAATGGAACTGGAGGAATCAACCTGCCTGACTTCAGACTATACTACAAAGCCACAGTCATCAAGACAGTATGGTACTGGCACAAAGACAGAAATATAGATCAATGGAACAAAATAGAAAGCCCAGAAATAAATCCACGTACCTATGGATGCCTTATCTTCGACAAAGGAGGCAAGAATATACAATGGAGAAAAGACAACCTCTTTAACAAGTGGTGCTGGGAAAACTGGTCAGCCACTTGTAAAAGAATGAAACTAGGACACTTTCTAATACCATACACAAAAATAAACTCAAAATGGATTAATGACCTAAATGTAAGACCAGAAACTATAAAACTCCTAGAGGAGAACATAGGCAAAACACTCTCCGACATAAATCACAGCAAGATCCTCTATGACCCACCTCCCAGAATATTGGAAATAAAAGCAAAAATAAACAAGTGGTACCTAATTAAACTTAAAAGCTTTTGCACAACAAAGGAAACTATAAGCCAGGTGAAAAGACAGCCTTCAGAATGGGAGAAAATAATAGCAAATGAAGCAACTGACAAAGAATTAATCTCAAAAATATACAAGCAACTCCTGCAGCTCAATTCCAGAAAAATAAACGACCCAATCAAAAAATGGGCCAAAGAACTAAACAGACATTTCTCCAAAGAAGACATCCAGATGGCTAACAAACACATGAAAAGATGCTCAGCATCACTCATTATCAGAGAAATGCAAATCAAAACCACAATTAGGTACCATATCACGCCGATCACAATGGTTGCTATCCAAAAGTCTACAAGCAATAAATGCTGGAAAGGGTGTGGAGAAAAGGGGACCCTCTTACACTGTTCGTGGCAATGCAAACTAGTATAGCCACTATGGAGAACAGTGTTGAGATTCCTTAAAAAATTGGAAATAGAACTGCATATGACCCAGCAACCCCACTCCTGTGCATACTCACTGAGGAAACCAGAACTGAAAGAGACACATGTACCCAAATATTCATCACAGCACTGTTTACAATAGCTAGGACATGGAAGCAACCTAGATACCCATCAGCAGATGAATGGATAAGAAAGCTGTGGTACATATACACAATGGAATATTATTCAACAATTAAAAAGAAAACATTTGAATCAGTTCTAATGAGGTGGCTGAAACTGGAGCCCATTATACAGAGTGAAGTAAGCCAGAAAGAAAAACACCATTATGCAGTATGCTGCTGCTGCTAAGTCACGTCAATTGTGTCCGACTCTGTGCGACCCCATAGACGGCAGCCCAACAGGCTCCTCTGTCCCTGGGATTCTCCAGGCAAGAACACTGGAGTGGGTTGCCATTTCCTTCTCCAATCCAATACTGTATACTAACGCATATATATGGAATTTAGAAAGATGGTAACGATAACCCTATATGCAAGACAGAAAAAGAGGCACAGATGTATAGAACAGACTTTTGGACTCTGTGGGAGAAGGCGAGGGTGGGATGATCTGAGAGAATAGCATTGAAACATGTATATTATCAATCGTGAAATAGATCACCAGTCCAGGTTTGATGCATGAGACAAGTGATCAGGGCTGGTGCACTGGGATGACCTAGAGGGACAGGATGGGGAGGGAGGTGCGGGGTGAGGGTGGGGTACAGGATGGGTAACACATGTTAATCCATGGCTGATTCATATCAATATATGGCAAAAACCACTACAATATTGTAATTAACTTCCAACTAATATAAATAATTGAAATATATATATATAAAAATAAAAATGTGTTTAAACTTAAATCACTGATACTTTAAGACAGATAGATATAATTATAGATCAACATATGCCTGACGAAAACAAAAACACTAATTCAGAAAGATACACCTCAATATTCATTGCAGCAGTATTTACAATAGCCAAGATATGGAAGTAACTAATGTAAGTGTCCATCAAAGATGAATGGATAAAGAAATCATATATATAATTACAATGGAGTATTACCCAGTCATAAAAAAGAACATATATATATATATATTTTTTTTTTGCCATTTGCAGCAATGTGGATGGACCTAGAGAATATTATGCTTGGTGAAATAAGACAGACACAGATAGATAAATAATGTGTGTCATCACTTATATAGGGAATCTAAAAAATAAATGAATGAATATAATGAAACAGAAACAGACATATAAAACAAACTAGTTGCCAGGGGGGAGAGAATCAGGGAAGGGAAAGAAAGGGGTAAGGGAGTAAGACGTACAAATTACTATGCATAAAACAAATAAGGTATAAGGATATATTGTATAGTATGTTGCAGGTGGCACTAGTGGTAAAAACCCACCTGCCAATGCAGGTAGCATATGAGACTTGGGTTTGAACCCTGGGTTGGGAAGATCCCCTGGAGTAGGAAATGGTAACACACTCCAGTATTCTTGCATGGAAAATTCCATGGACAGAGGAGCCTCGCAGGTGACAGTCCATGGGATCACAAAGAATCGGACACGACTGAATGGACATGCACACACGCACAGAGAGAACATAGTCAATATATAATAATAATAATACAATAAATGGAGTATAATAGTTAAAAAATAAAATGAGAAAAATTCTTTGACAACTTCCTAGGAACAATCCTGACATTAAAGTACAGGTATTAAGATGTTCTAACTACACATTCTAGAAAATAGTGTCAAATGTTCAGTTCAGTTCAGTTGCTCAGTCATGTCCGAATCTGTGACCCCATGGACTGCAGCACGCCAGGCCTCTCTGTCCATCACCAACACCCAGAGTTTACTCAAACTCATGTCCATTGAGTCGGTGATGCCATCCAACCCTCCCATCCTCTGTTGTCCCTTTCTCCTCATGCCTTCAATCCTTCCCAGCATCAAGGTCTTTTCCAATGAGTCAGCTCTTCGCATCAGGTGGCCAAAGTATTGGAGCTTCAGGTTCACCATCAGTCCTTTCAATGAATACTCAGGACTGATTTCCTTTAGGATGGACTGGTTGGCTCTCCTTACAGTCCAAGGGACTCTTAAGAGTCTTCTCCAACACCACTGTTTAAAAGTACCAATTCTTCAGTGCTCAGCTTTCTTTATAGTCCAACTCTCACATCCATACATGACCACTGGAAAAACCATAGCCTTGACTAGATGGACCTTTGTTGGAAAAGTAATGTCTCTGCTCCTTAATATGCTGTCTAGGTTGGTCATAGCATTTCTTCCAAGGAGCAAGTGTCTTTTAATTTCGTGGCTGCAATCACCATCTGCAGTGATTTTGGAGCCCCCCAAAAAAAGTCTCTCACTCTTTCCACTGTTTCCCCATTTATTTGCCATGAAGTGACAGGACTGGATGTCATGATCTTAGTTTTCTGAATGTTGAGCTTTAACCCAACTTTTTCATCTTTTTCACTGTCATCAAGAGGCTCTTAGCTCTTCTTCACTTTCTGCCATAAGGCTGGTGTCATCTGCATATGTGAGGTTATTGATATTTCTCCCAGGAATCTTGATTCCAGCATGTGCTTCATCCAGCCCAGTGTTTCTCATGATGTACTCTGCATATAAGTTAAGTAAGTAGGTTGACAGTATACAGGTTTGACGTACTCCTTTTCCTATTTGGAACCAGTCCATTGTTCCATGTCCAATTCTAACTGCTGCTTCCTGACCTGCATACCAGTTTCTCAGGAGGCAGGTAAGGTGGTCTGGTATTCCCATCTCTTGAAGAATTTTCCAGTTTTTGGTGATCCACACAGTCAAAAGCTTTGGCATAGTCAATAAAGCAGAAATAGATGTTTTCATGGCGCTCTCTTCCTTTTTCGATGACCCAACAGATGTTGGCAATTTAATCTCTGGTTCCTCTGTCTTTTCTAAATCCAGCTTGAATATCTGGAAGTTCATGGTTCATATACTGTTGAAGCCTGACTTGGAGAACTTTGAGCATTACTTTGCTAGCATGGGAGATGAGTGCAATTGTGCAGCAGTTTGAGCATTCTTCGGCATTGCCTTTCTTTGGGATTGGAATGAAAACTGACCTTTTCTAGTCCTGTGACCACTGCTGAGTTTTCCAAATTTGCTGGCATATTGAGTGCAACACTTTCATAGCATCATCTTTTAGGATTTGAAATAGCTCAATTGGAATTCCATCACCTCCACTAGCTTTGTTCGTAGTGATGCTTTCTAAGGCCCACTTGACTTCTCATTCCAGGATGTCTGGCTCTAGGTGAGTGATCACATCATCATGATTATCCGATTCATGAAGATCTTTTTTGTATAGTTCTTCTGTGTATTCTTGCACCTCTTCTTAATATCTTCTGTTTCTGTTAGGTCCATGCCATTTCTGTCCTTTTTGAGCCCATCTTTGCATGAAATATTCCCTTGGTATCTCTAATTCTCTGAAAGAAATCTCCAGTCTTTCCCAGTCTACTGTTTTCCTCTATTTCTTTGCACTGATCACTGAGGAAGGCTTTCATATCTCTCCTTGCTATTCTTTGGAACTCTGCATTCAAATGGGTATATCTTTCCTTTTCTCCTTTACTTTTAGCTTCTCTTCTTTTCACAGCTATTTGTAAGGCCTCCTCAGACAGCCATTTTCCTTTTTTGAATTTCTTTTTCTTGGGGATGGTCTTGATCCCTGTACAAGGGATCCCTTGATCCCTGTCTCCTGTACAATGTCACGAACCTCCATCCGTGGTTCATCAGGCACTCTGTCTATCAGATCTAATCCCTAGAATCTATTTTTCACTTCCACTGTATAATCATTAGGGATTTGATTTAGGTCATACCTGAATGGTCCAAAGGTTCTCCCTACTCTTGAATTTAAGTCTGAATTTAGCAATAAGTAGTTCATGATCTGAGCCATAGTCAGCGCTTGGTCTTGCTCTTGCTGACTGTATAGAGCTTCTCCATCTTCAGCTGCAAAGAATATAATCAATCTGATTTCGGTATTGACCATCTGGTGATGTCCATATGTAGAGTCTTCTCGTGTTGCTGGAAGAGGGTGTTTGCTATGAACAGTGCGTTCTCTTGGAAGAACTCTATTAGCCTTTGCCCTGCTTCATTCTGTACTCCAAGGCCAAATTTGCCCGTTATTCCAGGTGTTTCTTAATTTCCTACTTAACCATTCCTGTCCCCTATAATGAAAAGGACATCTTTTTTGGGTGTTAGTTAACCCGATCTTAAAGTCCAAATCTCAACAACTTGCTGTTTTTTAGTATATTTTTTTTATTTTATTTGGGTTCTAAGACCTTTACCACATCCAGCACCCACCACATCACTTAATCTAGATCTGCTAAAAGTTATTCTCCTTATGTCCTGGCTTTATACTGGAATTACTGTTTTTGAGGGCTGAGTATTGACACAGATCCCTGAGTCTTTTGCCAGTCCCTGTCTCTTAACAGTTGAGTATCTTGTCTCTGACCCCTGATTTGGAGCTCTACTACCTATAAACAGACTTTCTGTATGAGGAGAGCCTAGTTAGCCCAATTTTTAATTGGGTGACCATGTAATAATTGCTCTGTTTTTACTTCCTCTTGGTATCTCTTATGATAATATATTTTGTACTTATATTATTAAATATATGTCTAACCAATCCTACTTCTGTCATTTCAATTTGGATAACCTACTCTGCCTGTAAAAGAGACCTGTCTTTATCTAGTGAATATGGTGATTTCCATGTGCAGGCCCATCACAGTTTGTCTTCCCAATTGTAACATTCTCCTATCCTATTTCTGATTATTACACTCACATTTAGAATATTTTAAATGATTTATTGGTCAGTATACACAAAAATCTTAGAAACAATATATTCAGGGCAACTTTCATTACAGCAAGCTTATTATATATGTTAATTTGTTAATTTATCCCAACATTGAAATAATAACAGACCTTGAAATATCTTTTAAGATATTTATTTCTGTGATTTGGAAGAATACTCTTTGAGGAAAGAAAATCACCATTAGAATTACCATCTAGTCATTTCTGAAAAATAAAGATAATTCTTTATATTATTGAAGGAAAACTGTACAATATAGGGTATGTTTGTACATTTCCCACCATTTTTTTAATTCATTTTTTTCCTTAAACTTGATTGCATTTTGTTTTTCTCTTTTCCCTTGTCAAATAAATCAATATACTCTTAAAACAATTCTCAAACTCCCTATTCAGTCTTTCCACACTCTATCAAATTACTTTCTCCAATACAATATTCACATCATTTCCTAATCATTACTTTTAATACTTGTATATATGTCCTCTATTAGGCATTTTCTAATTAAGTTAGAACAGGATATTACTTCATCTTCAGAGAATAAACAACTTTTTCAAACTTCTTAGAGATAGCTGCTCTTAGACATGATTAGTATTAGTACATGTTTACATATGTGTCACTCATCTTATAACTCCCTAAAAGAATTCTTTTAATACCATCTGTTATCTAAGGGAACCCCTACCTCATTATTTCCTATCTTAATCCCTTTTTTGCTTACATCTGGTACCTGTAGTCTCCATTAGAATATAAGTTTTATTATAGCAGTGATCTTGCCTCTCTTGTTCCCTTTTTATTCTTAGCATCTGATTATGGCAGATAGTAGGTATTTGGCAAATATTTGTTAAATGGATTAATGAATGTGGGCAGTAATGAAATAACACTCTCCTTTTATAATTCATCATATGCTGGGGTATACTATAGATTTCAAATGATAAATTTTAAACTACAAATAATCATGTAGTCATTTTTGTATGTGTGAAATTCATGTGGCAAAAGAATTTCAATAAAGTGGTTTCAAATGAGATATCTAATTTAAAGACAACAGCTCAAGCCTTGATTTTCATATTACCCAGTACAATGATAGGAGTTTTCACATAATAAGTATTAAAAAGATACTTGTTTTGATTGATGAAAAATAATCATGAGACTGTAAATAATATTTCATTAAACTCAATTTTTTTTACAAGTCATGTTTAGAGAAAAGGAGGATAGTCATTGTTGTAAATCCAATTCAACTCAAGGAAAAATAAGTCAAAAAACACTTCCTATTTGCCTTTAAAAGGGTAGCACAATCATTTGGAGCAAAGACAAATGAAATTTGACCACCATGTTTGTACAAGGAAATATTTTGAAATCTAACATATAAGTAAAAACATATAGTTAAAACAGTATGGAAAGAAGACTCTAATTCATGATAGGCGGTCAAAAAAACTGAAATTTCCAGGAACATAACACATACATGCATAATGTTTATGCTTATAAGGAAGACTATTTTAACAGTTCAAGCATAACTGAAATAATAAGTAGGTAATTGGAGATCTTCAGATGCTGGTGTAATTTTCTTATTGAAGTAAAGTTGGTTTATAAAATATTGTATTATTTTCAGGAGTACTACATAGTGAATAAGTATTTTTGCAGAATATACTCCATTGTAAGTTATTACAAGATAATGGATATAATACCCTGTGCCATACAGTATATCTTTGTTGCTCATCTATTTTACATATAATAGCTTATATTTGATAATTCCATTCCTCTAATATTCACCCCCCCAACTTTCGTAAGTACAAGTTCGTCTTCTCTGTGAGTTTGTTTCTGTTTTGTTATGTACTTTTATTTGTTTTATATTTTAGATCCTATACATAAGTAATAACATACAGTATTTGTCTTTCTCTGTTTGACTCACTGCAATAAGCATAATACTCTCTAGGTTTAACCATATTTCTGCCAACGGCAGAATTTCATTCTTCATTCTTTAGTAACACAACAGGAAACAAAACAAAACAAAAAACTTAAGTTCAATTATTCACAATTGAAGTAGGTTAAATTAGACATTATTAGCAGTACTAATACCAGGGATTCCCTGGTAGCTCAGCTGGTAAAGAATCCGCCTGCAATCAGGAGACCCCAGTTCAATTCCCGGGTTGGGAAGATCCTTTGGAGAAGGGATAGGCCACTCAGTCCAGCATACTTGGGCTTCCATTGTGGCTCAGCTGATAAGAATCTACCTGCATTGTGGGAGACCTGGGTTTGATCCCTGGGTTGGGACGATCCCTTGGAGGAGGGCATGGAAACCCACTCCAGTATTCTTGCTTGGAGAATCCCCATGGACAGAGGAGCCAGACAAGAGTTGGACATGACTGAGCAACTAAACACAGTACAGCACAATAGAACTAAAGCCATTCCAAATTTTCAAATACTTTGGGGAAAATGTACTAGTTTTCCCAAAATGTTCGGTTATACCTACCAGTATTTTCTCAAATGTTTCAGATGAGAATCATGTGAAATTATATCCCAGAAATATCCTATAATTCTAGCAAAATAGTATAAAATGCTGCACTTTTCATCTACACAGAATTTGAGATAATTATAAAAGACTCATTTATAATAACATTGTAAGATTATAAGACACTAAAAGAGAAACATTATATATTTTTAAAAAACCACTCCACTCTTTGATAGGTCATTTGAAGTTAATATTCCTGGTGATACTGAAAATAAATGTTATTCACATTTTTTTCTAATAGATATTCTTAAGAGTTGTCTAAACAAGAAAGAGGGGATTCACATGACTAAAATAACTTAGCATAGCACAAACAAGAAAAAGAAAATCTTATAACATTTTTCAAAAACTGAATCCAGGTATAGAGGAGACTTCACTGAACAAAAAATGTAAAATGATCTGGAAAAGAATTTTATAGTCTTCATGCTTATCCAACTTGGCCAGATCCCTGCAATGGTCTTTGCTTTGCAGACCTTTTCACACAAACTTCAAATTCTATGACATAGTTGGAAACCTCTGGGAGAAGACATGAATTTTTTTTCTCAGTATTTATTCTGATGCAGTACGTTAAAGAAAATCAAGAAGCAAGGAAAGAAGGAAGGAAGAGAAGAAAGGCAGAGGAAAAACAAAGACTAGAAAAAAAGAGACAAAAGAGTGAGCAAAGGAGAGAAGATGCCATTACATGGCAGCCCCTCACAATACACTGATTGAAGTAATCCTGAGGTTTCATACAATTTGAAATAATTATGCCTTCATTGAAGATGTCTCCTATTAAAAATATTCTAGGACTTATGTAAAAGAACTGTGTTATGGAGTAGAACAACATTGTTACTAATGTGTTGCAAATTTGCTAAATGTACAATTGGGGAATAAATTCTAAAGAGACTGGAAAGTTTTATTAATGCAATACAGACCTACTTTTCCTTTGTGAGCTTAGTCACTCAGTCATGTCTGACTCTTCACAACCCCATGGATGGTAGACCACCAGGCTCCTCTGTCCATGGGGATTCTCTAGGCAAGAATACTGGAGTGGGCTGCCATGCTATCCTCCAGGGGGTCTTCCCAACCCAGAGATTGAACTCAGGTCTCCTACATGGCCGGTAGACTCTTTACCTATGGCCGGTAGACTCTTTACCATCTGAGCCACCAGGGAAGCCCAAGAATACTGGAGTGAAATTCTTTATCAGCTGAGCTGATGTTTAAAATAAGTTTGAAAGAACAGCTGAGTCAAAGAAGTGTTTATAATGTGAAACAAAATGACTGTTTCTTTAAACACAAATTTTCCTTAGATTAAGTTCTAAGATTCAATTTTAGTGTTATGATACATTAATTTTTGAACCATCATAGGTAAAAACAATTCATGTAAAGAAAAGAATACCAATAGAGTCTCACTGATCAACAAGTTTTCATCTACTATCTCCTATAGCAAAGTTCAGTGGGATAAATGTCTATGGAATTATTTCTTAGGCAAACAAAATATGAGTGAATGAGTCTGTTCTCTAGAATCCACTTATATAAATTTTATCCTTTGCAGTTGAAACTTTCAACCAAACCATCTGTCAGGGTAAGTAGGATAAGGTTTTAATTACTTACAGCAATGCAATTATACCATTAATGTTCAGCTAAAATTGAACCCATTCAATTTAATTAGCAATGCAGCTGTGAGGGGAAAGAGATGGGTTATTTCTGATAGCCAACACAAGAGGTTATAAAAACTCTTTTTTTCAGTTGCCAGGACTTTTTTCTGGCATAATCCCTATTCTGTTTTACTTCTGTTTGAATGTGTGTGTGCATAAACACACACACAGTGTTTGGTAGGTAAAGGTATATATATATATCTTTTCTGAAGGAATGTATGTTTAAGTAGTATTATGTTTATATATGTTTCTATGTATGTGTACATAAACATACTTATGATAATCAAATAAGTCTATACGCACACATACACTTTTGGGAAAGCAAATCTTCTATTTATAGCCATAAGTTTATATCTGTCCCACATATGATTTGAAAATAGAATTAATTTAACTCACTGAAAAACAATCTTCCTTTCAATTAAAATTAATGTTTTACAGAATGCATCCTCATTACAGTAATAATACTAGTTCTGGGTAAGGGGAAAATAAAGTACAAGCATAAAATTTATTTAATCATCTAAAGATGCCTGCAATCTATTTGAGGAGATGAGACATCCATATACAGAATTGTTAAATAAAAATGCAAGAAAGATATTTGTAAGATAAAAAATAATTGAATAAAATAAATAATGTGTATATATTTTATAATTTAATAAAGTAAACAATGTGTATTCAAATTTTTTGAAGGGGAAAAATAATATACACTTCAAAAGTTTGACATTTAGACTGTCCCTAAACTTCAAAAAATGGTTTTAGGCAAAGTAGAGGGATGTGTGCTCATCTTTTCCTGTCAGAGCACCAAAATCACAACTAGCTGTTGAACAACCATTGAAAGGAAGACACTGGAACCCACCAAAAAAGATACCCCTTATTCAAGGACAAAGGAGAAGCCACAACAAAACCATAGGAGGGGCACAATTACAATTAAATCAAATCCTATACCCACTGTGTGGGTGACTCACAAACTGGAGAACAATAATACCAAAGAAGTTCTCGCAGTGTTGTGAAGGACCTAGGCCCCATATCAGGCTCCCCAGCCCAGGAATCTGGCCAAGGGACTGGGAATTGCCAGGGAATCTGACTTTGAAGGCCAGTGGGAATTGATTACAGAGATTCCATGGTACTGGGGGAAACAGAGACTCTTGGAGGACACAAACAAAATCTTATGTGCACCAGGACCCCACAGGAGATGGAGCCAGAAGTACCTGTGAGTATTTGAGGGTCTCCTGCAGAGGTGTGGGTTGGCAGTACCTGCCATGGGGACAGGGGTACTGGCAACAGCAGTCCTGGGAGATTCAAGTGTTGGCAAAAGTCCTCTTGGAGGTCACTATAGCCCCACTATATAGTCACTAGGCCTGGGTGGTCTCAAGCCAAACAACTAACAGGGAGGGAGCAAAGCCCTACCCTACTGAGCATGGCCCTGCCCACCAGAGCAAGACCCAGTTCTCCCTACAGCCAGTCCCTCCCATCAAGAAGCTTGCACAAGCCTCTTATCTTCATTCACCAGAGGGCAGACAGAAGAAATAAGAACTACAATCCCATCAACCTCCAGAACTAATATAACAATCATGGAAAGCTACTCTAAAAGAAAAGAGATAGGATTATGTCCCAGATAAAGGAACAAGATAAATGCCTAGGAAAACAACTAAATAACGTGGAGGTAGGAAACCTCCCAAACATAGAATTCAGAATAATGACAGTGAAGATGATTCAGGATTTCTGAAAAAGAATGGAGGCAAAGATTGAGAAGTGCAAGAAATGCTTACCAATGACCTAGAAGAACTAAAGAACAAATAAAAAGGATGAACAATACACCAGAAGGAATCAATAGCAGAATACCTGAAGCAAAAGAACAACAAATGACCTGGAATACAGAATGGTGAAAATCAATGCTGCAAAACAGAATATAGAAAAAAAGAATGAAAAGAAATGAAGCCAGCATAAAAGACCTATGGGACAGCATAAAATGCATGAATATTTGCATTATAGAGGTCCCAGAAGGAAAAGAGAAAGGACATGAGAAAATATTTGAAGAGACAATAGCTGAAAACTCCCTCAACATGGGAAAGGAAATAGTCAACCGTGTACAGGAAGCACAGAGAGTCCAAGGCGGGATAAATCCAAGGAGGAACATACTGAGACACATGGTAATCAAACTGACAAAAACTAAAGACAGATAAATTATTAACAGCAACAAGGGAAAAAAAATACAAGTGGACTCCCATAAGGTTATTAAAAATTTCTCAATGGAAACTTTACAAGTCAGAGGGGATGGCACAATATATTCCAAGAGAAGAACTTACAACCAAGAATACTCTACTCAGCAAGAATCTCATTCAGATTTGATGGAGAAACCCAAAGCTTTCCAGACAAGCAAAAGAGAATTCAGCACCACCAACCAAAGCTTAAGAAACTTCTCTAGGCAGGAAACACAAGGGAAGGAAAAGATCTACAAAAAAGTATACCGAAGCAATTAACAAAATGGTAATAGGAACATAAAATGGACTGGAATGGGTGAATTTAACTCAGATGACCATTATATCTACTACTCTGGGCAAGAATCCCTTAGAAGAAATTGAGTAGCCAGCATAGTCAATAAGAGTCCAAAATGCAGTACTTGGATGCAGTCTCAAAATGACAGAATGATCTCTGTTCATTTCCAAGGCAAAGCATTGAATATCATGGTAATCCAAGTCTATGCCCGGCCAGTAATTCTGAAGAAGCAAAAGTTGAATGGTTCTATGAACACCTACAAGGCCTTCTAGAATTAACACCCCAAAAAATGTCTTTTTCATTATAGGGGATTGGAATGCAAAAGTAGGAAGTCAAGAAACACCTGGAGTAACAGGCAAATTTGGCCTTGGAGTACAGAATGAAGCAGGGCAAAGGCTAATAGAGTTCTTCCAAGAGAATGCATTGGTCATAGCAAACACCCTCTTCCAACAACACAAGAGAAGACTCTACACATGAACATCACCAGATGGTCAACAATGATATCAGATTGATTATATTCCTTGCAGCCAAAGATGGAGAAGTTCTATAAAGTCAGCAAAAACAATACCAGTGGCTGACTGTGGTTCAGATCATGAATTCCTTATTATTATTACCAAATTATTATTATTATTATTATTATTATTATTATTATCCTTTCTTACCAAATTCAGACTTAAATTGAAGAAAGTAGGGAAAACCACCAGACCATTCAGGCATGACCTAAATCAAATATCTTACAATTATATAGTAGAAGTGAGAAATAGATTTAAGGGAATATATCAGATATATAGAGTGCCTCAAGAACTATGGACAGAGGTTCATGACATTGTATGGAGACAGGGATAAAGACCATCCCCAAGAAAAAGATATGCTAAAAAGCAAAATGGCTGTCTGAAGAAGCCTTACAAACAGCTGTGAAAAGAACAGAGGCAAAAAGTAAAGGAGAAAAGGAAAGATATGCCCATTTGAATGCAGAGTTCCAAAGAATAGCAAGGAGACATAAGAAAACCTTCCTCAGTGATCAATGCAAAGAAATAGAGGAAAACAATAGAATAGGAAAGACTAGAGATCTCTTCAAGAAAATTAGAGATACCAAGGGAACATTTCATGCAAAGATGGGCTCAAAAAAGGACACAAATGGTATGGACCTAACAGAAGCAGAAAATATTAAGAAGAGGTGGCAATAATACACAGAAGAACTACACAAAAATATCTTCACGAACCAGATATTCATGATGGTTTGATCACTCACCTAGAGCCAGGCATCCTGGAATGTGAACTCACGTGGGCCTTAGGAAGCATCACTATGAACAAAACTAGTGGAGGTGATGGAGTTCCAGTTGAGCTATTTCAAATCCTAAAAGATGATGCTATGAAAGTGTTGCACTCAGTATGCCAGCAAATTTGGAAAATTCAGCAGTAGCCACACAACTGGAATAGTCAGTTTTCATTCCAATCCTAAAGAAAGGCAATGCCAAAGAATGCTCAGACTACCACACAATTTCACTCATCTCACAAGCTGGCAAAGTAATGCTCAAAATTCTCCAAGCCAGGCTTCAACAGTACATGAACCATGAACTTCCAGATATTCAAGCTGGATTTAGAAAAGGCAGAGGAACCAGAGATCAAATTGCCAACATCTGTTGGATCATTGATAAAGCAAGAGAGTCCCAGAAAAACATCTATTTCTGCTTTATTGACTATGCCAAAGCCTTTGACTGTGTGGATCACAACAAACTATGGAAAATTCAAGAGATGGGAATACCAGACCACCTGACCAGCCTCTTGCAAAATCTGTATGCAGGTCAGGAAGAAACAGTTAGAACTGGACATGGAACAACAGACTGGTTCCAAATCGGGAAATCATCATCATGATTATCTGATTCATGAAGATCTTTTTTGTATAGTTTTTCTGTGTATTCTTGCCACCTCTTCTTAATATCTTCTGCTTCTGTTAGGACCATACCATTTCTGTCCTTTTTTGAGCCCATCTTTGCATGAAATGTTCCCTTGGTATCTCTAATTTTCTTGAAGACATCTCTAGTCTTTCCCATTCTATTGTTTTCCTCTATTTCTTTGCACTGATCACTGAGGAAGGCTTTCTTATCTCTCCTTGCTCTTTTTTGGAACTCTGCATTCTAATGGGTATATCTTTCTTTTTCTCCTTTGCCTTTCACTTCTCTTATTTTCACAGCTATTTGTAAGGCCTCTTCAGACATTCATTTTTTTCTTTTTGCATATCTTTTTCTTGGGGATGGTTTTGATCCCTGTCTCCTGTACAATGTCACGAACCTCTGTCTATAGTTCATCAGACATTCTGTCTACAGATCTAGTCCCTTAAATCTATTTCTCACTTCCAAGTCTAGATGACTTCAAAATCTATTAATATTTAGCAGTGTCAACTGGTAGCTAGTTGATTAAGATCTTTATCCTTTATTATCCTCCTCTATAAGAGAAGGAGTAATACCTTATAGGTTGCTTACCAGGTGGCTCAGTGGTAATGGCTCCACCTGCTAATGCAAGAGATACAGGAGACGTGGGTTTGATCCCTGGGTCTGGAGGAACCCTTGGAGTAGGGAATGGAAGCCCACTCCAGTATTCTTGCCTGGAAAATCCTATGGACAGAAGAGCCTGGTGGACTACAATCCATAGGGTTGCAGAGTCAGAATCAGCTGAGCAACCAGACTAAGCGACTAAGCACACATGCACATACTTCATAGGGTTGCTAGGTAAAGCTCTTAGAAAAGTGGCTGACATACTGACATACACATTTATATAATATCAGCTATATTATTATTTAAAAAATCAACTTCACAAACAATGTTTAACTAGAAAGTAAATTCCCTGGTCATTCTAATAAACAAATAACCAGAGAATTTTCTAGTTGTGGTACATTATGCTTAAGGAAAATCACCCTCTGGATGTAACTCTGTGAAAGACAATGTCAATTATATCTTAAGTGCCACCATAAGTCTTATGTAACAAGTTGGGTCAAGTTTTAAAAGGTAGAATCTAAATTTATAATCTCTTAACTTCATACTTTCTGAGCAAAAACTCTATCAGGCATATTTTATAAACTCAAATGTCTCTACAGGCCTGATACTTACAATAAATAAGTGAAGCAGCAGAAATGCAAGGACTAGGGAAGAACAAGGGCTGTGACTTAATGAAGAGGATGTCTCTGCCAAAGGCAATGGATTTGGCTACACAAATTACATTTGTAGACTATCAGATCATCATTTTGCAAACCCGTTGATGCAAAACTTCATCTTAAAAAGGAAGAGCTTCCCTATTATTTGGCTATCTATTGTTGGAGGAAATACCTAAAATTTCTTGAAAAAGAAATGTGTTTATTTTTGAAATATCCTTTTTCTCTTCTCTCAGGAAACAGAAACATTGTCAGTATCAAGGAGACATATCACCTTCCTCCCTGACATTCATATTCCTCTGCTTTAGGTAATTAAAAATGGAGACATATTCTTTTAGCAATCAGCTATGCAATTCTGATCATGATAAAGAAGAATGCCCAATAAATTCTGAAGCTTTTATTTCTATGTTGTTGTTTAGTCACTAAATCATGTCTGATTCTTTGTGACCCCATGGATATAGCCACCATATTCCTCTGTCCATGGGATTTGACAGGCAAGAGTACTTGAGTGTGTTGCCATTTCCTTCTCCAGGGGATTTTCCCCACCCAGGGATCAAATCCACATCTCCTGCATTGGCAGGCGGGTTCTTTATCACCGAGCCACCAAGTAAGCCCTGTTATTTCTATATTACTTACCAAATGTACTGAATATACAAATGTAAAAACAAACAAGGATTACAGAAACATTCTTGCTGAATCGTACATAATTAACCCATGATGATATATACTATCTTGATAAACCCAACAGAGATAACCTCATCCAGCCATTGCCTTTATAGACAACTGGATGAATTTTGAGAAATTCATCAAGAAACTGATGACTAAAATATGCTATGATAACTAATCATTATAGAAAAGGACTAAAAGCAACTCAAAAGATCATCAATAAGAAATCAAGTTAATGATGAAACATCCATGAAATAAAGTATTCTGCAGCTATAAAATAAATAAGAAATATCTCTAATTAGTGCTATGCAGATCCTCTAGGATATATAAATGAAATACATCAAAGTGGAAGAAATGAGTGTATGCTAAAGTAAGCCACCATTTATCTAAGAAAGTGTGAATATACATGAACACTGAAAAAAAGTTACCTACAGAGATAGGAACAAATAGGTATAGGTGTATGAGACATGTGCAAAAAGTGAGACTTCTTTTAAATTTTTAACTAACATTGTAAATTTAAATTTGGAACCTACAAATATAACCATATATGAAATATACACACATATACATCTCTACGTAAAATACGTTAAAAATTATAGAAAAATGAAATAAATAAGCCATTATGAAATTGGTAGACAAGTCATACAGAGAGAAGTTGTGGTAAGACAGTGAGATTTTTAAGTTAAAAAGAGTCAAATTCTTTGTTTTTTCAGTTGTATCATTAGTACTGAAAACTATATTTATTATATTAACAAATTATGTCAATTCAATTAGCAACAAAATTTTTCATATACAGGAAGAGTAATGCAATTAGAAAAATAAAAGAATTAAGCAAAATCTCTGTAAATTAAGTTTGAACTTAAAAAAGTAGGAACCCATGGCACATTTTTCTTTAAAAAAGTATAGATTTCCTATCATTATCCACTTGAAAAGTTTAAGAAATACTGATAAATCTGTCAGCAAAAATAATCTCTGTTGTGAGGTTTGTGGTCTCTACATACCATTTTCTGTTCTAAAGAACCAGGGCTTCTTGGAAGAAGTGACTGATACCCAGGTTTGTGGCGAGAATCTACAATATGAATTTGGACCCCATTTTTATACCAAGGAAGTTATGAAAGACTATTGTTTTTAAGGACAAATGTCTTTTAATGTAATTTGGGGAGATTTCACAGCAAAGTTAGAACATTTTGAGCATCATTAAAGGTAGCTATAATGGACAAAAATATATCTATCTATATGAATAAATCTATGAGTTTATTGTGCTTCCCTGATAGCTCAGTTAGTGAAAAATCCACCTGCAATGCAGGAGACCCTGGTTCGATTCCTGGGTTGGGAAGATTCCCCAGAGAAAGGAAAGGCTACCCACTCCAGTATTCTGGCCTGGATAATTCCATGGACTGTATAAGCCATGGGGTTGCAAAGAATCAGACACAAATGAGTGACTTTCACTTCCACTTCACTCAGTCAGTAAAGAATTTGCCTGTAATGCAGAAGATCTGGGTTCAATTCTGGGGCTGGGAAGATCCTCCAGAGAAGAAAATGGCAACCCACTCCAGTATTCTTGCCTGGAGAATTCCCTGGGCAGAGGAGCTTGGCAGGCTACAGTCCAAGGGGCTGCAAGAATCGGATGTGACTTGGGGACTAAACCACCACCACTATGAGTTTATCACTATATTTCATATATTAATAAATCACCTCATTATTTTAAAAATGGTAAAAGTGTTAAGTGGGAAAATCAACATTAAAACACTCTCTCTGCTTTTGAAAGTTTTTATACTAAAATGTTCCCTGGAGGAGGAGAGCATGGCAACCCACTCCAGCATTCTTGCCTGGAGAATCTCCACGGAGAGAGGAGCCTGAAGGGCTACAGTCCATGAGGTTGCAAAGAGTTGGACATGACTGAGCGACTAAGCACATACTAAAAAGTAACAGCAATTTCTAGATGTAAGACACAAATCTGCTACAAAATTATAAAGACTGATCCACCAAACCTTTTGCTTAAAAGTTAAAATATCTGATTTTGACACCTCTCTGGAAAATGGATATTCAGAAACATGAACGACAAAGACAGTTATAGAAAGCTTGATAGAAAATACCTAGCAACCTGCCTAATCCTCACCATGATAGATTATTAGAAGGAAGCAATATTAGAGTAATGTTTTTTAGAAGTTTGAGGTTTGTATATTAATACATTTTATACTAAAAGAGCTAAGATACAGTTGAAATATATATGACACATTAGTGTTAAAACACAACTGATCTACCGAATTCCATTTTTAGAAATCACGATGCAATTTTATCATGAACAGAGGTATTTTTAAGCTGACTTAAGGGAAAATTTGTCAATATTGCCCCACTTCCCTCAATTTTATTATCCCTGGAGAAAGGACCATGTGGTTAAATGGGCACAGATGTTGCCATTAGATGGTCTGGAAATTGAATCCTACGTAGTTTATCTTAAAAGTGCTTCTGTTTACTTTTGCTGTATAGTAAGTATAAGCCCTAGTTTGGAGAGAGTTTTTCATAATGAAATTATGTTGATTTAAGCTTTATCCCAGTGATGGGCACACAGATTATCTGCTATGAGTTCCCTTCTCCAGACCAATATCTATGGTTGCCATTCACAGAAAGAAAGCAATAGTGACGAGTGATAGGAGTAGCTTTGCAGGTGATTCTTCTAGTGAAAAGAATAATTCAATTATTTAATGTTTACTATATTTCAAGCCCGCTCCATTTTTAATCAACATGTGCTAGAAAATAGAAATAGAGGGTAAAGTACATGTGATAGCTCCATTTTAGGTTGACACTGTGCCAGCCTCTGCTTTGCTGCCTTTTGATTTGTTATTTGCACATCTGGTGCCATTGATATTTATAAAATGACCTTTTTTCCCCTTTCTTCCACATACACACACCCAGGGCAGGGAGATGAACAGTCATACATGCAATGAATACAGTGTTTCATGGTTAATGTACCATCCTTTATGAGAATATGCTAGCATAATGATAGAGGGCTGAAGCATGTAATCTATAATTAATACAAAGTGAACTGTCAGGTAGAGGAAAATGGGCCTTTCTGCAGAAGTATAAGTGCAGTCATGGAAACGGCTATAGCTCCTTGATTGTAATTATTCAACCTCACTAGGGGTCTGCAACTAGCTATTAAAGTGCTAGTGGTCCCTTGTGGAGTAGTCTCCTATCCAATTAAACTTTCACAAGTCTATTCAGGAGGCACACTTCAGGTTGTCAAGACATTGTGGTACACCACTGTGTTCCATTAAACAGTGTCAAGCACCTGCATTACTAATAGAACATAAAGCTTTTGGTTGCCTCTTGCATATAGAATTTGATCTGATAATTTTCTTTGCCTGATTTTAACAATTTGAATCTCTAGACAGATAAAACATTTATAATTGAAATTGATGAAGGTCTTTACTTTCTGATACTTAGCAGGACTATACTAATTTACCAATGTCTCTCCTGTGCAAAATAAAAGCATATGCAGAAGTCAGTGAGAAACAAAGAAATGTAGAATGTTTCAGATGACTGACAAAATAAATTTAGTGTAAGTTAAAATCAATAAGCAAATTCACTGGGGATATCAAAGTTTGCACAGCCATGTTTGATATGAATTTTAAAATTTAGAAAAATCACACAATGAAAATGCCAAATATTCTGATTTCTTGAGTTAAGGACTTCCATGAAAACTATTGTGATTTCTACTGCAAATTTCAAAATGAGAATGGTCTGAATGGCCAACATGTGAAATGAAAATGATTTGGGGAACCTAGTAAATATAGCATGATGTTTGTTGTTGTTCAGTCACTCAGTCATGCTGGACTCTCTGCTACCCGGTGGACTGAAGCCCACCTAGCTCTTCTGTTAATGGGTTTATCCAGGCAAGAATACTGGAGCGGGTTGACATTTCCTTCTCCAGAGGATCTTCCCAACCCAAGGACTGAACCCACTACTCAGGTCTCCTGTAAATTATATTTACATATAATTATCCATAACTCCAGAAAGAATGAAGAGCTGGAGCCAAAGCAAAAACAACACAGAGTTGTAAATGTAACTGGTGATGGAGGTAAAGTATGATGCTGTAAAGAGCAATATTGCATAGGAATCTGGAACATTAGGTCCATAAAACAAGGCAAATTGGAAGGGGTCAAACAGGAGATGACAAGAGTGAACATCGAAATTTTAAGAATCAGTGAACTAAAATGGACTGGAATGGGTGAATTTAACTCAGATGACCATTATATCTACTACTGTGGGCACAAAACCCTTAGAAGAAATGGAGTAGCCATCATAGTCAACAAAAGAGTCTGAAATGCAGTACTTGGATGCAGTCTCAAAAATGAGAGGATGACCTCTGTTAGTTTCCAAGACAAAACTTTCAATATCACAGCAATCCAAGTCTATACCCCAACCAATAATGCTGAAAAAGCTGAAGTTGAACAGTTCTATGAAGACCTACAAGACCTTTTAGAACTAACACCCAAAAATGATGTCCTTTTCATTATAGGGGACTGGAATGCAAAAGTAGGAAGTGAAAAAACACCTGGAGTAAGAGGCAAATTTGGCCTTGGAGTACAAAACAAAGCAGGTCAAAGGTTAACAGAGTTTTGTCAAGAGAATGCACTGGTCATAGCAAACACCCTCTTCCAACAACACAGGAGAAGACTCTACACATGGACATCACCAGATGGTCAACACTGAAATCAGATTGATTATATTTTTTTGCAGCCAAAGATGGAGAAGCTTTATACAGTCAGCAAAAACAAGACCGGGAGCTGACTGTGACTCAGATCATGAACTCCTTATTACCAGATTCAGACTTAAATTGAGAAAGTAGGGAAAACCACTAGACCATTCAGGTACAACCTAAACCAAATCCCTTATGATTACACAGTGGAATTGAGAAATAGATTCAAGGGACTAGATCTGATAGAGTTCCAGAAGAACTATGGACAGAGGCTCATGCCATTGTACAGGAGGCAGGAATCAAGACTATCCCTAAAAAAGAAATGCAAAAAAAAAAAAAAAAGAATGTCTGAGGAGTCCTTACAAAGAGCTGAGAAAAGAAGAGAAGCAAAAGGCAAAGGAGAAAAGGAAAGATATACTTATTTGAATGCAGAGTTCCAAAGAATATAAAGGAGAGATAAGAAAGCCTTCCTCAGTGATCAAAGCAAAGAAATAGAGGAAAATGATAGAATGGGAAAGACTAGAGATCTCTTCAAGAACATTAGAGACACCAAGGGAATATTTCATGCAAAGATGGGCAAATAAAGGACAGAAATGGTATGGACCTAACAGAAGTAGAAGATATTAAGAAGAGGTGGGAAGAATATGCAGAAGAACTACATAAAAAAGATCTTCATGACCCAGATAACCACGATGGTGTGATCATTCACCTAGAGCCAGACAGCCTGGAATGTGAAGTCAAGTGGGCCTTAGGAAGCATCACTATGAACAAAGCTAGTGGAGATGATAGAATTCCAGTTGAGCTATTTCAAATCCTAAAAGATGATGCTGTGAAATTGCTGCACTCAATATGTCAGCAAATTTGGAAAACTCAGCAGTGGCCACAGGACTGGAAAAGGTCAGTTTTCATTCCAATCCCAAAGAAAAGGCAATGCCAAAGAGTTCTCAAACTACCACACAATTGCACTCATCTCACACGCTGGCAAAGAAATGCTCAAAATTCTCCAAGCCAGGCTTCAACCAGTACATGAACCATGAACTTCCAGACATTCAAGCTGGATTTAGAAAAGACAGAGGAGCCAGAGATCAAATGCTAATATCCACTGGATAATCCATAAAGCAAGAGAGTTCCAGAAAAATACCTACTTCTGCTTTATTGACTATGCCAAAGACTTTCACTGTGTCGATCACAACAAACTGTGACATAAAGAGATGGGAATACCAGACCACCTGACCTGCCTCCTGAGAAATCTGTATGCAGGTCAAGAAGCAACAGTTAGAACCAGACATGGAACAACAGACTGGTTCCAAACATGAAAAGGAGTACATCAAGGCTGTATATTGTCACCCTGCTTATTTAACTTATATGCAGAGTACATCATGCGAAATGCCAGGTTGGATGAAGCACAAACTGGACTCAAGATTGCCAGGAGAAATACCAATAACCTCAGATATGCAGATAACACCACCCTTATGGCAGAAAGTGAAGAAAAACTAAAGAGTCTATTGTTGAAAGTGAAAGAGGAGAGTGAAAAATTTGGCTTAAAGCTCAACATTCAGAAAACTAAGATCATGGCATCCAGTCCCATCACTTCATGGCAAATGAATGGGGAAACAGTGAATATAGTGACAGACTTTATTTTGGGGGGCTCCAAAATCACTGCAGATGGTGACTGCAGCCATGAAATTAAAAGACACTTGCTCTTTGGCAGAAAAGCTATGATCAACCTAGACAGCATATTAAAAAGCAGAGACATTACTTTGCCAACAAAGGTCCATCTAGTCAAAGCGATGGTTTTTCCAGTGTTCATGTATGGATGTGAGAGTTGGACTATAAAGAAAGCTGAGCGCTGAAGAATTGATGCTTTTGAACTGTGGTGTTGGAGGAGACTCTTAAGGGTCTCTTGATTGCAAGGAGATCCAGTCAGTCAATCCTAAAGGAAATCAGTCCTGAATATTCATTAGAAGGACTGATGCTGAAGCTGAAACTCCAATACTTTGGCCACCTGATGCGAAGAACTGATTCATTGGAAAAGACGCTGATGCTTGCAAAGATTGAAGACAGGAGGTGAAGGGGATGACAGAGGATGAGATGGTTTGGGTGGCATCACTGACATAAGTTTGAGTTTACTCCAGGATTTGGTGATGGACAGGGAAGCCTGGCATGCTGTGGTCCATGGGGTCACAAAAAGCTGGACACAACTAAGTAACTGAACTATCTGATCCATTGCAATGATCAGATATATCTTATATAGCACTTAAAATCTCAGCCTTACCTCTTACCCAAAGCTCTGACTTATAATCACCAGTTATACACAGGTTTTAACCAGTTTCTGATAGGTAAATCAAGTCTATGCTTCACCTTTGCCAGAGCCTCATATATTTCCCTTTCCTCTCAGGAATCTCTGATTCATAGTCATGATGCATTAGTGGGGAAATATTTTACACTTATACATTACAGAAATTTGAGGGAGCTAAATTTGTGGGACCACCAGTGATCTTTATACACCATTAGTGTATAAAGGGAAATAAATATTGCACCACTTTCCCCAGAGTGGACAATTCATCAGGTTCCATCATCAGTCTTAGGCTCCGCTGGTGGATCAGTGGTAAAGTATCAACCTGCCATGCAGGAGACATGGGTTCAATCCCTGATACAGGAAGATAGGAAGATCCCATGTGCCTTAAAGCAATGAAGCCATGCTCCACAACTATTGAGCCTGTGCACCACAAGAGAAGCCACTGCAATGAGAAGCCCATGCACTGGAGCTAGAGAGTTGCTCCAGCTTGTCTCAACTGGAGAAAAACCTGTGCAGCAACAAAGACCCAGCATAGCCAAAAATAAATAAAGAAAATAAAATAAAACTATTTTAAGAGAAAAAAAGAATCAGTCACTTGCAGCAGTGACCAAATGAGTAATGAAATGTTGTGTGGCTTTCTACCCTTTAGCCCTTTCTCCCTAATCCTCTCCTTTAAAAATCTAAAGCCTTTAAAACTCTAAAGCCAAGACTTTATGAGAAAGCATCAACCCAATTTAAAAATATGCAATTTCAGGAAGAATAAGAAAACTTCAAGAAATGAAAGGTATATCTTCATACACTTTGCTGCTTATCAACTTTTACTTTTTGTTTTTGTTTTGTTTTTTCATTTCATTTCTACCTAAGGAAGTAAATGGCTCATCCACAACTAATAAAAAAATGTTTTTGGTTTAGAAAAAAATATGTAGATTATATTAAATTACCAATTGCACATATATATTATATCTGCTCCCTGGAGCCCATTTGTTGTTCACTCACTCAGCTGTGTCCGACTCTTTGTGACCCCATGGACTACAGCATGCCAGGCTTCCCTGTCTTTCACCATTTTTCAGAGCTTGTTCAAACTGATGTCCATTGAATCAGTGATGCCATCCGACAATCTCATGCTCTGTCATCCCCTTCTCCTCCTGTCTTCAGTCTTTCCCAGCATCAGGGTCTTTTCTAATGAGTTGTCTCTTCATATCAGGTGGCCAAAGTATTGGAGCTTCAGCATCAATCTTTCCAATGAATATGCAGGATTGACTTCCTTTAGGATTGACTGGTTTGATCTCCTTGCAGTCCAAGGTACTCTTGAGAGTCTTCTCCAATACCACAGCTCAAAAGCATAAATTCTTCAGCTTTCAGCCTTCTTTACGAAGATCTAACTCTCACATCCATACATGACTACGGGAAAAACCATAGCTTTGACCATATGGACTTTTGTTGGCAAAATAATGTCTTTGCATTTTAATAAGCTATTTAGGTTTGTCATAGTTTTTCTTCCAAGGAGCAAGTGTCTTTCAGCTTTGTGGCTGCAGTCACCATCTGCAGTGATTTTGGAGCCCAAGAAAATAAAGTCTCTCACTATTTCCACTGTTTTTCATCTATTTGCCATGAAGTGATGGGACCAGATGTCATAATCTTTGTTTTTGAATGTTGAGTTTTAAGCCAGGTTTTTCACTCTCCTGTTTCATTTTCAAAAGAGGCTCTTCAGTTCCTCTTTGCTTCCTGCCATAAGGATGGTGTCATCTGCATATCTGAGGTTACTGATATTTCTCCTGGCACTCTTGATTCCAGCTTTTGATTCATCCAGCCTGGCATTTCATATGATGCACTCTGAGTATAAGTTAAATAAGCAAGGTGACAATATACAGCCTTGAATTACTCTTTTCCCAATTTGAAACCAGTCCATTGTTCCATTTCCGGTTCTAACTGTTCCTTCTTGATCTGCATACAGGTTTCTCAGGAGGCAGGTAAGGTGGTCTGGTATTTCTATCTCTTTAAGAATTTTCCAGTTTGTTGTAATCCACACATTTAAAGGCTTTAGCATAGTCAATAGAGCACGTAACAATCAAAAACTGCAGAACTCTTCCTGCTTGGAGTGAATACCACTTTTGAGAACATTAGAGTACTCTTTCATCACTCTCCTCCACAATACACTTACTATGACCATTAGCAGATGTGTGCTCCCGAACAATCAAACAGGTTTTATCAACTGAATTATAAGGTCAGAGATAGGAAGAACCTTTGTAGAGAGAAGAGAAAGAACTGTGAGACTGGGGTTTGTTTGTTTTAATGTAACTCATTGCATCCATGTCAGAAAATCATGGAAATCTATAGATGTTATAACTGTGTACTGTGAATTGCAAATGCATTTTTATTTTATTTCTTAAAGACAAAGAAAAGTCCAAGACAAAATTAACAAAGACCATTCATGGACAGAGGAGTCTGGCGGGCTACAAGCCATAGGGTCGGGTCGCAAAGAGTCAGACACAACTTAGAGACTACACAGCAGCAGCAGCATTCATAAACTTGCACCAAGGAAATCTTTCAGCCATCACTTTCATTTCAGCAAGGCGTCAAAGATGTTATAAAGGAGAGTAAGCTTTAGTGTAAAGATCCTACTGGCCAGTGCAGGAGACTCAAGAGATGCAGGTTCGATCCCTAGGTCAGGAAGATCCCTTGGAAAAGGAAATGGCAACCCATTCCTGTATTCTTGCCTGGAGAATTCCATGAAGAGAGGAGCCTGGTGGGCTCCAGTCCATGGGGTCAAAAGAGTCAGACAGGCCTGAAGCCACTTAGCATAACACAGCAAGTTTTATAAAGTTTAAAAAAGAAAAAGGAAAACTGAATCTCTGGCAAGCATTCTATCAAGGGGGATTTGTATTTTTGGAAGTGGGGGAGACTTGCTAATTGGTTTTCAGGTACATGGTTGATCTTTAATTGGTTGCAATGGGACAATCAAGTGGTCTGGGGACAATTCTAAAAAGAAAAGGAAAGGAAAGTGAAGTCACTCAGTCATGTCCGACTCTTTGTGACACCATGGACTGCAGTCTACCAGGCTCCTCCATCCTTGGGATCTTCCAGGCAAGAGTAGGGGAGTGGGTTGCCATTTCCTTCTCCAGGGGATCTTCCTGACCCAGGGATCAAACCTGGGTCTCCTGCATTGTAGGTAGACGCTTTACCATCTGAGCCACCAGGGAAGTCCTTTAAAAAATGAAGGATTGCTCAAAATAAGAGGTAGAGGGTTTTCTAAGACCAGTAATTTCCGCAAAAAACTGGGGCTCCCTAGCTCCTTTTCTGTAGGCAAACTGTCCTTATGAAGGGAAGAAGATAGCTAATTTAGAACATGATTTGTCAAATTTTACTCAATCATTAAGAAGAAAGCATATTCCAAAAATTTCTGATGCATAAGAAAATGGCAACAATATAATAAAATCATGATTCTACGGATAGACATTGCCTGTAATATATAACTATTATAAATATTATATATGATATATATGGTATATATATATATATAGTATTAGTATATATAGTATAGTATATATATATATAGTAGTAGCTGAAAATAGATGCTAGATAGTTAGTTGCTTAATCTCTCAAAGCTTTAGTTTCTTCATTTAAAAAATATGCTAACACCCACCTCACAGGGTCATTTCAAGTTTTTATGAGATACAGCAGAAAAGTTCTTATTATATAGTGCATAACACATTTGTATTTATGTAAATCTGCCATTCCAGAAGGATTTTTAATGTAACATAAAAGTGAGTTTGAGTAAACTTCAGGAGTTGGTGATGGACAGGGAGGCCTGGCATGCTGCAGTCCACGGGATCGCAAAGAGTTGGACACAACAGAGTGACTGAACTGAACTGACTGAAAAGTGTCACAAAGATTCTGTGACAAAATCATTTCCATTTGCCCCCAATTTTCCCAGTTTTAAAGATGAAAATCCTATATCACAGAAAATTCCTTAGTTCTGGGAAAATCAGGACTGTTTGTCACCTTACACAGTTCATAAAGGTGAAATAAATTTTTTGCTCAGACCCTAAGAATAAATAATTCCTTCCCAATAAACATGACTTTAAGACCACAATCAATATTACTGTAATCATATACTGCAGTTTTCTGACTACAAAACATTCCCACAAGTTAGAGTACACAGTTTCCAGATACAGCATTCACAGGTTAGTCAGAGTTACCCATTCATGCAGCATTTTCCACTGGCAAACAAAACTAAAACTCTTTGAGATCAGAACAAAAGGTGATAATGTTGGCAAGCTTTACATGCATTGAGAATGGACTACTTCAAGCCACAGGAAAACAGACCCAAAAATGAATCAAAACGGGACTCCCATAACACCATTTCCTAACATACTGATGAAGATCATTATTAAATTCTTATAAGGATATACAAAAACTGATTAAAAAATCTTTGTATTTATATATATATATGTGTATATTGTATATGTAGGTATATTCAATATATACTATATGCATGTAATAAGTAGCTTCCTAGGTAAAGAACTGCCTGCCAATACAAGGAGACAGAGGGGATGTGCATTCAATCACTGGCTGGGGAAGATTCCCCTAGAGGAGGATTGCCCTGCAGGCAACTCACTGCAGTATCCTTGCCTGGAGAATCCCGTGGACAGAGGAGCCTGGCGGGCTGCAGTCCATATGGTCACAGAGTCGGACATAGCTGAGCACACATGCACATATAATAAAATGGTCTGGGTATTTTGGGTTTTACTTACCCTCAACAAATTATTTGTATGTTTTGTTAATCACTAATTCTGATAAAACTGACAATAGGAGCAGGGTATATATAATCAACTGAAAAAAAAGAAATGGATAATGCAGTTGTTGAGATAAATTCCTGCTTTAAAAATTCCTTTAGATATGGTCTGTACTCATATCAGGTCAAGATCCTTTAGACCAGAGTAGGAAAAATCAGGCTCATACTTATAGATGATTGCTTTTGCTTTGTATGGGACACATCAGTACATTTATACACACACATAATTATAGCATTGTTTAACTGGGATAATCAGTGGATTATTAGCACTGTCATAAAAATGAAAATGTAATAGATGATAGCTATGTTGTATTAAACCATCTCCCTGAAATCAAAGGGATTAGCATAACCTACTTTTCCAAGATCTCTCTGAGTGTACTCTGAATTAATACAGTATTTCTACTCCCTGTTGAATGTGCTAAACCTAAGAGGTATTTTTTGTAGCAATAATAACTGCTAGAGTTCACTCAGTTCTTACCATGTGCTAAAGTATTTGATACATTATTTTCATTAATTTATCTCATATAGTCCTCAAACAAACCTATGTTGTAGTATTTCAACTGCCTATATTTTCAGAAGAGAAAAATTAGTCTTGGGGAGATAAAGTAACTTACTCTGAGTCGAACAGTCAAATTGGGATTCAAACCAAAGTCTGTCTTATTCTGATATTAAATAGAATTCATAAATAGAAAACTCCTGAAACAAAAATTTAGAAGAGAATATTCAATTAGGAACACAATGTTACTTTTTCTACTTACTCAGAAGGGAAAAAAAAGAGAAAATCAAAGATCTCCGGGTAAGTACCTCAGAATAGTCCAAGGAAATAAATTTCTGAAGAAAGCACTTAAAGTACATATTCATCAGGCTGTAGACAATTTCCAGGACTATGTATAAAGTTCCCCATCCTGTGCCTTGCTACAGTTCCAAAAGGTTTGCTCTAAATTAATTAAGAAGTGCTTGCTCTCAATGAATTAAGAAGATGAGACCAACATCAAAAGGCCTCTCCTCTTAAGGAATTTCTAACACAGGCCTCATCTGAGCAGACTCTTGAGGCTAAGTGAAAGGCCTTTTCGATAATATGCACTATTCCTTTCCCAAGATGTTTCTTTTGATTTGCTGTATAAATATCTGGCCTTTGAGGAAAGGGGGGGGAAAAGTCTTTTGCTGTTTCAAATCATTTTGTATAAATTATTTTGAAAATTCCACTGTCAGAGTAGTTATTTTACTCTCCTTTCTCATTCTTTGAGAGGACTATGCCTTTGAAAATCAGAATAAGAATTCCTTAACTGCTTATAGATTATCTTTAAAAGTAACATCACACTTTTTAGAAACAGTCTTATCTAATTCCAGCTGACCTTGCCATGTGTCGATCGGCTTAAATCAAGGATTGGCAAACATTATAAATGAATCCTTGCTCAAGGCACAGTGCCTGAACTATTGACACCTACCTCACCTTGTATTGTCGGAGGGCAGACAGGTTTCAGAACATCTTACTCAAAGAATGACTCTTGATGGTTGCAAAATTTGAGAGTAAAGGGAAAAAATAAAAAAGAACAAGATGTTGCAAAGAAAGACTGGGATTATTATTTGGGAAAGTGGGGGGAGGGGGGAAGAGCAACAACCCTCCTCCCTGTAAGAAGGTCTGAACTCTTATCTCCTCCTCAAAAGTACTGCACCATCCAACATCAAGAATTAAATTTAAGTGCATTAAAATTAAAATGCTAAATTTGAAGTACCATATATCCAGTGACCATAATATACTTCTCTCTAAATTTTAATCAGCAAGGGGATATATATTTTTCAAGGCTATTTTTATGTTTTATCACTGGGTCTTTAAATATTAACTGTGCTGTATCATTAGCTGTGAATCTGATGCTAACTTTTCGGTTCCAAACAAGTTCTACTGTTATTAAAAGACCTACTGTTCCATCAGTAAAAATATCAATATAAGTTATGCTTCAAGAGTGGCTCCTAATCATTTTGCTCTTGACATTTGAGCTAACTCAAAAGATGCACTTGTCAAATCAGACTCTCATAGATCAAAGAACTTACCTAGTATCAAGATTTACTGATAACTAATGACTACGTTAAAGAATATAGACGTTCAAGAAGCCTGGGTGAAGCAATGAGAGGACAAGGACTTCCTCTCCTGCGGCTCCTGTGGTTACAGGAACGCACTCCCTTGCCCAAAATAATGGACAAGTTTTTTAAGAAGGACTTGAGTCCCCTCAGATAGCAGATAGTATTCAAGTCATGAAGTGTCACTATTTTATACCCTCAGAGAATTGTATGAGAGCCATGTCTCATAAATCAACAGATTGTTTATCATAAGCAATCCCAAATCTAGGACATTCTGCTCAAAACACTGTATAGATAAGGATTCCTCTCCTCACATATTTCATTAGTCTGTTTTCCCGGAGGCCCAGCATCATATTCACAAAAAGAATATAGACCTAGCCACCTGCCTTCTTTCTTTTTCCCTGGAAATGCACCCTCACTTAAAACCCTGCCCAACAACTGGAGAATAAATGAATCATAGGGCACTTTTTAACTTCTTCTTCTCCCAGCTGACCTTGGAGACACTCACTGACAACCACACAAGATGGTAGGGATTCACTGGCCCAGGGGCTAAGTGGATGTTTCATGTCCCAGGCTTCATAATCAAAAATAGAAAATATTCCTTTTTTGTGAAATTGCTATTCATTCTTGAATTTGTGAATAAGAAGATAAATGACTGCCCATATTCTATTAATTTTCTAGTGAATATATCCTGTTGACCTTATCACAAAGAGCTAATTCCTGCAAATTATGAGCAGCTATATATCATAATTGATCTCCTAGAATGCAATCTCACTGGATATATTTAACTCATCTTGTGAGATGAGGCAGTTGGAATAAATCAGGATGTAAGACTTCTGATTTTATTTGTTATAAATATATGAACTTTTATTGAAGGTGAACCTCACATCTCAGCTTATACTTGACAATATATTAGTACTGCCTGTTGCCATCCATCCTTTTGAGAAGAATAAAAATAATACAAATAACCTTTATTTACTTTCCAATATATGCCAAGACTTTGTCCCAGAGGCTTTGAATCAATCACTGTATTTCATTTAAGTGCTATTGTCATCAATGACAAAATGAAGTTGCATTTAGAAAGGACACATAAGTTCATTAAGACAAGTCTTTATTACCCTAATTCTATGATGCATTCTTCCTTAAAATATTAGTGGCATTCAAAATCCAATAGAAATGACTAAGATGTGGATCAATTAAGTCTCAACACCTTGAAGAAACAAAAAGAGGAATTTTACATTATACCTAACTTCTGAGTTTGCTGGCTTTTATAAAGTCATATTTGTATTTCAGTGAAAAGTATATATTAAATTATTTTTATGCTTTAATTTCTTATGGTTTGTTCTTAGTTTCCCTTCTCTCTCCCTTTCATTCACATCAGCACATTCTCCCCATAATCTACAAGCTTTAGAAGAGGTAATATATTTTTTTTAAATATACAGATCATCTTATCCTACAGCTTACTGCCAATGTGAGGCCAAATCTGGCATTAGTAAAATTTTACTCCCTATTATAGTTGAATTTATTTTATTATTTAAGAGATTATTTACATTTTAAAATTATCTATAAAGAATTAACCTGATAATAAATACTGAAATGAAAATTACAGAAACAGACACTTGTTCTAAGCTTAAGCAGAGTAACTATTCAAATTCCATTCTTAATTACTTGACTTCACATTTCTGCCTAGTATTTTGGATTCAGACCAATAATATTACTTTTTTTTCTTGCCTCATCCCAGGTAAGATCTAACCCTAACCTTTCTTCAATTTGCATTAGCTTGTAGGTAAAACTTTGCTTTTCATAATATAGGTACTTTATAATATGGTGTGGACAGGAGAAATATAGCTAAAACCATGACTTTTTGAGAAAACATTGAGTTTTATGTCAACTCATACCATTATGTTAAACAAAAAGGAAATTAAAGAAGGCCATATAAATCTTTAATGCTATTTCCAACAACATCCTTAATATTTATTTTTAAATATATTATTTTAAAGATATATTCAGTATCTCAAACTTGAAGATCAAAGACTGAACACAATTTTAGGTTTTAAATGTATCAATAATCATTCCTTGGACTTACCTGGGGGTACAGTGGATCGGAATCCACTTGCCAATGCAGGGGACACAGGTTCAATCCCTGGTCCAGAAAGACCTCACGTATTGTGGAGCAACTAACCCAGTGTGTCTCAACTACTGACCCTGTGCTCTGGGGCCCGCAACCCGCAACTGCTGAGCCTGTGTGCCAAAACTACTGAAGTCTGTGTGCCCCAGAGCCTGCCCCCAAGACTGTTGAACCCACATGCTGCAACTATTGACGGCTGCATGCCTAGAGCCTGCGCTCCACAGCAAGAGAAGCAAGCAAGATGAGAAGCCTGTGCACCTCAGCAAAGAGCAGCCCTTACTCACAGCAATGAGAGTGAGTGGAAGCGCACACAAAAAGCAATGAAGACCCAGGGCAGACTGAAATAAGTACAATTTTTAAAAATAATAATAATGATTCCTTACAACACATGCTTCTGACTTGGAAATGTAGTTTAGTATAACAAAAAGGGAAATTCATATGAAACTGTTCTTAGGTTAAATTCTTACTCAAAAATTGATCCATAAGATTAAACTTATACTGAGATAGTGTGAAAAACTGGTCAAGCAACTCAAATCTTATGAATGCTGAATTTTGTACTTATTATTTTCCTGAGAAAATAATCCCATTTCAGTTTAAAACTCTATTGGGAATGGTCAATGAAGTCCATACAAATATTCAAATTTTTCCTCTATCCACTTTCAGAAGTCCAGAGAGGAAATTCCAATAATAGGAGGTGGGTGAATTACCTGACAACAGTCATTATGGTAATTACAGGCAGAACAAGTGATTGCAAAGATGGCTCTAATTTACATAGAAAAATTAACAATTCATTGAATACACCATGCATGTGAATAACTTACTTCCTGTAGAGAGCAACTGTCCTTCCTCTATCTGATAAAACTGTAAGGCAATATGGGCTGGGGAAGGATATGGGAAGGGTTTGAGATTGGGGGGACACGTGCCCCCGTGGGTGATTCATGTCAGTGAATGGCAAAAACCACCACAATATTGTAAAGAAATTATCCTCCAGTTTAAATAAATAAATTAACTTAAAATAAAAAAAATAACCGATGATAAATTGAAAAAAATAAAATAAAACTCAACTCTAATATCACCCCCACTGAAAATCCTTTCCTATCATGTCCTCCTCCCCTGGGATTCCACTGCACCTCTCATATTGCCTACAAATTTCCATTTTGAACTGTGAGGCCATGGAGCAAAGAACAAATCTTTTTTGTCCTCATAGTGATTAGCACACTGCAATAATACTGAATAGAATATTGACTAAGTTACATTTTCCTGAATTTTATTGTCCTAATATATACAAGAACAATGACATCAGCCTTCAGATTATTATATACATTGAATAAGATGTCACGTGAACAAAACCTCTATCATGTTAAGTAGCATTCAATAAGTAAATAATAAAGTTAGAATATGTGATATTTTCAGAGTATCATTCATCTACAAAATTTTTAGGCATGCATTAAAGAAGGGTGTTATATATAGGGTAATCTTGAAAGCCTAACAATAAAAATAAATTATGACTAAAGTTTGAACACAAAACTAAGTGCAAAGTAACTGAATACATTACTTTATAAATGAAGAGCCTCAGAGCAAATCTGAGCTACAGTGCAGCAAAATGCCTTTATAGAATACCATGTTAATGTAATGGATGGTAACAGGTGACCATTAAATGAACAAATATTTCAACTGATTAAAAAAGAAATGTACAAAGGACAAAGTAGACAAAAGTGGATTCAATCACTGTTCAATAATTGTCCCAGTTAAACATTATATGAATAAAGAAGACAGGTCTTAGAAATCCAAGAACACTTTCTGTCTTCATGCTGTAAGCTCCTCAAGGGATTAAGATAATAAAACTCTCCATTTTGCATGTAATAGAAAACTTGAACAACAATCCAAAAATAGAGATGCTAGAGATGGCTCAGTGGTGACATCAGAAATCATAATGCTGTCTTTGCATTAAGTACCTAAAATTCATAACAGGACTACTGTCTATCCAGACAGCGTATCTTAATTACAGGAAGGCAAAAGACAGAAGAGTCAAACACTCTACCCCTTGAGACTGTCCTTTTATATCAAGGTCTCACAGAAACTACACTCAGGATACTTCCACTTCAACTAAAATTGGGAACATGTCTGCCCAATTCTGACTTCAAAGGAGGTTTATCAATTATTTACCCCTGTCTACTCAAAATTCATATATATCCTTTTCCCCATTACACAGAACATTCTCACTCACTACTCAGGAGAGAAAGCTCCAAAGTTCATCCAGTCATTGAATTCAGATTGCATGCTTAACAGATAACTCATCTGCCCCCCAGCATCCAAAATATACAATGGTTGAGAAGAAAGGAATTGCAATAAAAAATCCCATTTGGAAAAAGCAAGCATGAAAATCATTCAGCTGCATTCAATCTATATCTCATATCTAAATCAATATATATCAGAACTAGCTGATAGGATTAGTGAGACTCACTGCCCTACAATGGAATAATTTTCCTGATCAGATATACTGGAAATTCTCATCTGTCCTCAGTGCAAAAATCTTTTTTCATTATCCATCAAGGCAGCACTTTGGACAAAGGGGATAGAGATATTCTTCCTGCAACCTGCATGGCTATAGCAACTTTTTCTTTTGCCTCCATTCATTTTAAGAGATACAGTATTTTTCATCCATCTGAAGAGATACAGTGTTTGTATTAGGGATTGAATAAACAAACTGTAGCTGGCCAGGGCCAGAGTTTTTAAAAAAAATTCTTCTGTCAAAAATACAGTCAACTTGTATTTCTTATGTTTCTGGCCCTCATTTAACATGTAAATACGACCAAACTGATCATCAAGGCACAGCCTGAAACCTGGTAATTTTGAGCTAAATACAGACATCTGTGTACTACCCTCAAACCCAACAGGCAGTCGTCCACATAAATCTCAGTGGCCAGAAGCAGATAAGATGAGGCCTCCTACCTGTGAACTATGATAGAAGGTTGAAATTTCAGTTTCCAAGCTTACCTAGAGAGGAAGGCAAGGAAAAAAATTAATGTGAATAGTGTTTGGGAGGCAAATTTGATGTCTGCCTTTTGGATTACAGACAGAGCTACTCTGCTTTTGTCATCTGTTTCTAAGGGAAAGGCTACACTTCCATCTTTAATACTAGGCTTCTGAGATTTGAGAAACAGTTATATTTCACCATAAATTTTCCTGATTTTATTGTCTTCAATTATAATCAGTATGGGCTTTCCAGGTGGTGCTAGTGGTAAAAAACACGTCTGCCAATGAAGGAGATAAAAGAGATGTGGGTTCTATCCCTGGGTAGGGAAGATTCCCTGGAGGAGGGAATGGCAGCTGACTCAAGTGTTCTTGCCTAGAGAATACCCTGGACGGAGGAGTCTGGCAGGATACAGTTCATGGGGTCACACACTGTCGAACACCACCGAAGCAACTTAGCATGCATGCATGTTTAATAAATATATTCATTCAGCATGGCTAGTGTTGTCTTAAAAGAAAGAAAGCATGATATTATGCAGAATTTAAGCATTGTAAAAAATTTCAAAATTCGCAAAGATTTCACCTCAAAAGTTACAACTCATAAATAATAATTATTAGCATAAGGTCAATATATGTATTTTCAATTCATATTTAAATAAAGACAAATAGAAAAATAATGACATATAAATAGTGAGATATGTAGATTAACAGATATAGATGTACACTGTAAATATGAATGCACACAGAAATTCAGAAATCTGGTTTTGGTAATATAACAGATTACACAAGGTGAAAAAAAACACCTAAAGTTGTATAATGATAAGTATTACACCAAAAATGTTCTTCTGTAGACTAGATGAGCTTGGAGAAAAGTAAGGAATATTACTGATATTACTAGAGATCAAAAATGAACACAGAACTAAAAGTGAAGATGGTAAGTGCATGAGCTGACACAGTGATTATCCCGGTTGATGTCAGTATTTCTTTATGAGAAGTTGGTGGTATTGAGGCAGGCCAATTTATTTTGTGGCTTTGTATGATAACACTTTAGGATGGTTAGTATCCCTGGCTCCCAGTTTCAAAATACCTGACATGGTCTCCATCAATGTGTCAACCAAAACTTCCTTACAGGGTGCAACAAAATGTGTTTGAGAATCACCAGCCCAAGAAACCCTGTGGCTTTTTAATGTCAAGAGGTGTTTAGGAGATGAAGACTTGGGGCAAGTTAAAACAAAAAATTGGGACTGAAATTCTCATATAAAGTTCCACTCAAGGGGGTAGAAGTCTAATGAAAGGCTGAAAAAGAAAAATAACTGTACTCTGGTAAAATGGAATGACAAACAAGGTATTCTCTTTTGGCTATGCTCTGATATATTTCCCCTGAGGTTCTGAAACCACATGCCTGACCACAACAGATCTGGGGATAAATTTTTTCAATACTACATGGTCGGAAAAGAAATAAACCAAAATTTCAGACAGAAACTACTGAAAATTTTAAAGTACTTTTTTTAAAGTAAGTGTATAACTATTGTGGAAGGAAAATCCCTCCTTACTGGCTGCCCTGTATTCTCACTTCAATCCCCGTTGAAGATAATGCCACTTATAATCTAAAAACACACAATGAAATTGTTAGCCTTGAGAATTCTAAGATAGAAGTAACATCAACATTAAACCACCATGCATACCATGAAATGATTAAATATGTAAGGAGAATTGAAAACATTCAGTCAGTTCAGTTCAGTCACTTAGTCATGTCCAACTCTTTGTGACCCCATGGACTGCAGCACACCAGGCTTCCCTGTCCCTCACCAACTTCTGGAGTAAACTCAAACTCATATCCATCGAGTCGGTGATGCCATCCAACCATCTCATCCTCTGTCATCTCCTTCTCCTCCCGCATTCAATCTTACACAGCATCAGGGTCTTTTCAAATGAGTCAGCTCTTCGCATCAGGTGGCCAAAGTATTGGAGTTTCAGCTTCATCATCAGTCCTTCCAATGAATATTTAGTACTGATTTACTTTAGGATGGAATGGTTGGATCTCCTTGCAGTCCAAGACCTCTCAAGAGTCTTCTCCAACACCACAGTTCAAAAGCATCAATTTTTCGGTGCTCAGCTTTCTTTATAGTCCAACTCTCACATCCATACATGACCGCTGGAAAAACCATAGCTTTGACTAGATGGACCCTTCTTGGCAAAGTAATGTCTCTGCTTTTCAATATGCTGTCTAGGTTGATCATAGCTTTTCTGCCAAAGAGCAAGTGTCTTTTAATTTCATGGCTGCAGTCAACATCTGCAGTGATTTTGGAGCCCAGAAAAATAAAGTCTCTCACTGTTTCCATTGTTTCCCCATCTACTTGCCATGAAATTATGGGACCAGATGCCATGATCTTAGTTTTCCAAATGTTGAGTTTTAACCCAACTTTTTACTCTCAACTTTCACTTTCATTAAGAAACTAGTTCTTCTTCACTATCTGTCATAAGGGTGGTGTTATCTGCATATCTGAGGTTATTGATATTTCTCCAGGCATTTTGATTTCAGCTTGTGCTTCATCCAGCCCAGTGTTTCTCATGATATACTCTGCATATAAGTTAAATAAGCAGGGTGAAAATATACAGCCTTGAAACTCCTTGGCCAATTTGGAACCAGTCTATTGTTCCACATCCAGTTCTAACTTTTGCTTCCTGACCTGCATACAGATTTCTCAAGAGGTAGGTCAAGTGGTCTGGTGTTTCCATCTCTTTAAGTTATTTCCAGTTTGTTGTGATCCACACAGCCAAAGGCTTTGGCATAATCAATAAAGCAGAAATAGATGTTTTTTCTGGAACTCTCTTGCTTTTTTGGATGGGTCATGATGGAGAGTTCTGACAATATGTGGTCCACTGGAGAAGGGAATTGCAAACCACTTCAGTATTCCTGCCTTGAGAACCCCATGAACAGTATGAAAAGGCAAAAAGATAGGACACTGGAAAATGAACTCCCCAGGTTGGTAGGTGCCCAATATGCTACTGGAGATCAGTGGAGAAATAACTCCAGAAAGAATGAAGAGATGGAGCCGAAGCAAAAACAACACCCAGCTGTGGATGTGACTGGTGATAGAAGCAAAGTCCGATGCAGTAAAGAGCAATATTGTATAGGAACCTCAAATGTTAGATCCATAAATCAAGGCAAATCGGAAGCGGTCAAACAGGAGATGGCAAGTGTGAATGTTGACATTTTAGGAATCAGCAAACTAAACTGGACTGGAATGGGTGAATTTAACTCAGATGACCATTATACCTACTACTGTGGGCAAGAATCCCTTAGAAGAAATTGAGTAGCCATCATAGTCAATAAAAGAGTCTGAAATGCAGTACTTGGAGGCAAACTCAAAAATGAAAGAATGATTTCTGTTAGTTTCCAAGGCAAACCATTCAATATCACAATAATCCAAGTCTATGCCCCAGCCAGTAGTGCTGAAGAAGCTGAAGTTGAACGGTTCTATGAAGACCTATACAAGACCTTCTAGAACTAATACCCAAAAAAGATGTCCTTTTCATTATTGTAGGGACTGGAATGAAAAAATAGGAAGTCAAGAAACACCTGACTTTGGAGTACAGAATGAAGCAGGGCAAAGGCTAATAGACTTTTGCCAAGAGAACGCACTGGTCATAGCAAACACCTTCTTCCAAAAACACAAGAGACGACTTTACACATGGACATCACCAGATGTTCAATACCAAAATCAGATGATTATATTCTTTGCAGCCAAAGATGGAGAAGTTCTATACAGTCAGCAAAAACAAGACTGGGAGCTGACTGGTGCTCAGATCATGAACTCCTTATTATCAAATTCAGACTTAAATTGCAGAAAGTAGGGAAAACTACTAGACAATTCAGGTATGACCTAAATCAAATCCCTTATGATTATACAGTGGAAGTGAGAAATAGATTCAAGATATTAGATCTGATAGACATAGTTCCTGAAAAACTATGGATGGAGGTTCATGACATTGTACAGGAGACCGAGATCAAGACCATCCCCAGGAAAAAGAAATGCAAAAAAGCAAAAATGGCTGTCTGAGGAGGCCTTACAAATAGCTGTGAAGAGAAGAGAAGCTAAAAGTAAAGGAGAAAATGAATGCAGAGTTCCAAAGAAGAGCAAGGAGAGATAAGAAAGCCTTCCTCAGTGATCAGTGCAAAACACTGAGGAAAACAATAGAATGGGAAAAACTAGAGATCTCTTCAAGAAAATTAGAGATACCAAGGGAATATTTCATGCAAAGATGGGCACAATAAAGGACAGAAATGGTATGGACCTAACAGAAGCAGAAGAGGTGGCAAGAAAACACAGAAGAACTATACAAAAAAGATCTTCTTGACCCAGATAATCACAATGGTGTGATCACTCACTTAGAGCCAGACATCTTGGAATGTGAAGACAAGTGGGCCTTAGGAAGCATCACTATGAACAAAGCTAGTGGAGGTGATGGAATTCCAGTTGAGCTATTTCAAATCCTAAAAGACGATGCTGTGAAAGTGTTGCACTCAAATTTGGAAAACTCAGCAGTGGCCACAGGACTGGAAAAGGTCAGTTTTCATTTCAATCCCAAAGAAGGGCAATGCCAAAGAATGCTCAAACTACTGCACAATTACATTCATCTCACATGCTAGCAAAGTAATGCTCAAAATTCTCTGAACCAGGCTTCAACAGTACATGAACCATGAACTTCCAGATGTTCAAGCTGAATTTAGAAAAGGCAGAGGAACCTGATGAGATCAAATTGCCAACATCTGCTGGAATATCAAAAAAGCAAAAGAGTTATAGAAAAACACTGATAACATTAGTAAAGACAATAAGTTGTTAAAAAAGAGGCATAAATAGACATATAAATAATTCAGACTTCTCAAAAAAGTATAATCACAGAAATTAAAAATCAAATAAGTGCATTCTATGATAAATTAGATGGTTAAGGAGAAAATTGTCCCAAATGCAACACAACTGTATAAAGCAGAACATGCTAAGGAAAGCAGAGTAAGAGGCATGAAGAGTATACAGAGATTTATTCAACCTTTGTCTAAAGTGTATTGAAAAGGAGAAAACAAATAATAGATAGAAAAAGTTAATATTTAAAAAGCAGAGAGTTTTCATATTTAGGATTTATAAAGCATCTTGAACAGAATACAAAGAATAACTCCATGATTAGATGATCACACTGAAACTTTAAAATATAAACCAAAAATGGGATATTTTATGGGAACTGAAGCTAAAACATTGCATCTTAAAAAGTAAAATCACACTCCCCTCACAAAAATAACATCTCACCAACAAAAGCAGAAGCCAGAGATAATGGGATAATAACAGCAAAGTAATGAAAGAAAATTATTGTTGACCTAAATTCTAAGTTCAGATGAACAATAATTCAATGTAGAGAGCAAATGAAAGACATTTTTAGACAACAAAAAGGAGAGATAATTTGCCACTAACAAAACCTCTCTAGAATAACTACTAATGGATAAACTCCAGTAAAAAGTAATTTCAACTCAGAAGGAACAAATAAGATCAAAGCAAAAAAAAAAAGTTAAACAAGTAGATCAGTAAATATGTGAGTTGATCCAACTAAAAGTCAGTTGTATAAAATGATAATAATGTTTTGAACAGTTTGAAAGCAAATTATAAATAAAATATTGCAAAACAATAGCAGATAAGATTATGATGATGGTATAAGAGAAACTTGGACTTAAAAATTCTAACATCTTTATATTATTTGGGAGACAAGATTATCAATTTATTTTCAGCCAAGTTTGAGTTAAAATTATAAACAAATTGCAAGTACATTCATAGTTGCTAATGCAGACTTAAGGTACAAAAGCAGTTTTAGGATTAAAAAGTAATAGTGATAAATGACATAAATTACTAGGGAGATTTAACAAGCTTCCTATGTATATTATGCAGCATAGTCTATGACATACAGTTCACAAAAATAAAATCCAAGTGAATGAAAACCTAAATTTTTAATTTATTAAAGAAACTAAGCCCTATAGACTGATAGGAGAGTAAAAGATTTCAGTAGGACACAGGGAGCAAAACATTGATATTAGTTTGAAAAATTTGATTTTAATAAATCCAAAACTTTATTACAAAACAGAAATTATAAATGACTCATTAACAAAAATGGTAGATTTAAGAGATATATATAGGCAAGTGATTAACATTTGCCTTAATAACATGTATTAAGCATCAATGCAACCCAATTGAAAAATGGGTAAGCAGTGAAATCAGAAAAATGATGGAAAAAGAGGTCTGAACACACATCCACTCTCAGAAATCCAATTTAACAACCACCCATAGTTGAAAATAAAGGTAAACAGTAAATCCTTGTTTATCTATTTCATTTATGATAATGTGCATATTCAATATCTTATAGTAAACTATAATAGAAAAATAATATAGATATATACATATAATCTCTAGCTTGGTGATTCTGTGAAAGTCTTTCCCTCCTGAAATCAATCCATAAAGACTTCAAGAGGCAACCACTTCAAATGCACATAGCAATGCAAAGCTACAGAAAAATAATAATGAAGCATCTGCTAAGTCACTGAAGCCGTGTCCACTCTGTGTGACGCCATAGACTGCAGCCCACCAGGCTCCCCCGTCCCTGGGATTCTCCAGGCAAAAACACTGATGTGGGCTGCCATTTCCTTCTCCAATGCATGAAAGTGAAAAGTGAAAGTGAAGTCGCTGAGTCGTCTCCCACTCTTTGCGACTCCATGGACTGCAGCCCACCAGGCTCCTCCGTCCACGGGATTTTCCAGGCAAGAGTACTGGAGTGGGTTGCATTGCTTTCTCCTATAATGAAGCGTAACTTCATCAAAACAGTAAACTTCAGTAACTAGACCCAAAGAAATGGAGAGCTACAAATTAAGTAACAAAGGGTTAAAAAAATGGTCTTTAAAAAGTTCAGTCTGCTACAAGAGAATAGACAGGCAAGTAATGAAATCAAGAAAACCATACTAAAACAAAATGAGAATTTCAAAAAAGATATAGGAACGATAAAACAGAACCAGAATTTCTGGACTAAAAAACACAATGACTGAGTTGAAAAATTCAAGAGAGTTTAAATGTAGACTTGATCAATCAGAAGAAAGTATCATTCAACTTGAAGCTAGGTCATTAGAAATAACCCAATCAGAGTAAAAAGAAAAATAATTTTAAAAAGTGAGAAAGCCTACAGAACATATGGCACATCATAAATAAATTAATATATGCTTTATATGAATCCCAGAAGGAGAAGAGAAAGGGGTTCCATATATAATTTATATATAACATATATAATTTATATATTAACATATATAAATATATAATAATACATTATATAAATATATAACAAACAAGGACCTACTAAATAGCTCAGAGAACTTTGCTATACACCTGAAACTAATAAAGGATTTTTAATCAACTATACTTCAGTATAAAATAAAAAACTTTTAAAAATAACTGAAAACTTCTCAAATCTAGAGACCAAAATATGCATTCATATTCGTGAAATGCAAAATATTCCAAGAATCTTTGAATTGAATCTAAAGAACTCTACACTGAGATACATAATAATCAAAAGTCAAAGAAAAAAACTTGAAATGAACAAGAGAAAAGAGACATCATATATGAAAAAACCCTCAGAAGGCTACTAGTGGGTATCTTAAGAGAAACCTTGCAAGTCAGGATAGAGTAGGAGGATATATTCAAAATACTGGAAGAAATAAGAGCAGTCAATCAAAAATACTATTTTCAGTAAAAATTATTATTTAAAAATGAAAGAGAAATACACTTTTCCAGAGAAACAAAAACTTAGGGAGTTGATAACCATGAGACCTGCTTCACAAGTATTGAAAAAAAAAGTTCTTCAAGTGGAAAGGAAATAATCCTAAAAGCAACAAAATAAGATATGAAAGTACAAATTTCACAGTTAAAGGCAAATATACCCACAAATATAGAATAAAGTAAAATTGTAAAGGTGGTTCATAAGGTACTTTTAATTTTAGTGTAAGACTTATGGTAACTATAACTACACAAACTGAAATATAATAATATAATTGTATAAAATAAAGATGCAAGTTGTTATATCAGTAGCAAAATTCTGTAAGAAGGAAGAAGTAAAATTGTAGAGTTTAGTTTATAATTAAAGTTGCTATTATCATCTTAAAAAAAGTTATAACTATAAGATCATTTATTTAAGCCTCTGGGTAACTATAAGCAAAATACTCAAAGAATATGCACACACAATAGAAAACTAGAAGGAAATCAAAGCATATCAATATAAAAAATAATCACCAAATCCGAAATAAAAAAAGAAAAAAGAACTACAGAACTCACAAAAAATAATTAACAAAATGTCAGTAATAAGTTCTTACCTATCAATAATTTTAAATGTAAATGTATTGAATTTCACAATCAAAAACACAGAGTTGCTAAATAGAACAATGAGTTCCAGCTTGGAGAAGGAAATGGCACCCACTGGGAAATCCCACAGACAGAGGAACCTACAGGTTACAATCCATGGGGTCAAAAAGAGTTAGACACGACTGAGCACCTAAAAGACGACTATGAGCTATAGCTACATGTTGTCTACAAGAGACTTTAGATTTAAGGACAGCTATGTAAATAATAATCAAAAGGGAGAAGTGGCTATACTCATGTCAGACCAAATAGAACATAAGTATCAAAGATGGCAACCCACTTCAGTATCTTGCCTGGGAAATCCCATGGACAGAAGAACCTGGTGGGCTACAGTCCATGGGGTCACAAAAGTCAGTCATGACTGAATGACTAAACCAGCATCAGAGTATATAAGTATACAGATCTGGAAGAAGTACACAGCAATACAATAAGCACGGGAGATTTTAATACTAAATTTTCAACAGTGAATGGAACATCCACATAGAAAATTAATGATGGAACAAACTACTTATCCAACACTATAGACCAACTGGACCTAACAGACGTATATAACACATTCCACACCAGAGTCACAGAATGCACATTCTTTTAAAGCACACAAGGAAAATTATACAGGATAGATCACAGATTATGTCACAAAATAGTATTAGTAAATTCAATAAAGTTGAAATTATCTCAATTATTTCATTCAACAATAGAATTAAATTATTAATACAAATCAATAATATAAGGAAAATGAGGAAATTCACATTTATGTGGAAATTAAGCAATATTCTATTGATCAAACATTGGATTAAAGAATAAATCTTTAAAAAGAAAACATTTAAATATCTCAAGACAAAAATGAAAACATAACATACCAAAATGTATTGGGTATAGCAAAAGCATTTCTGAGTGCTCTTTATAGCAATAAATGGATTATTAAAAAATAACTACCTCAAATAAAAGTTTAACTTTAGACCTTGAAAAAAAAACAAAAAGAACTAAGCCCAAACTTGCAGAACAGAGGAAATGACAAATACTAGAGCAGAAATTAGAGAATAAAAAAATAACAAAACTAGACATTGTTTTCTGAAACTATCTGCAGTATTGATGAAACTTTAGCTAGACTAAGAAAAAGAGAAGAATAAAATTATAAATTAAATAGGAGAGATTAAATAAAGAAAAAGATCATAGGAACTTATTATAAACAATTATACACCAACAATTGGACACATAGAAGAAACAGATATATTCCAAAAACCGAAATCAATCAAGACAGAATCAGAAAAAAATAAAAAAGTCCGAACATACTAATTACTAGTAAGGTGATTTAATCAGTATGTAAAAACCTTCCAAAAAAGAAAATCCTAGGATAAGTTGGCTTTGTAAGTAAATTTCATCAAGCATTTAAAGATGAATTAATGCTAATACTTCTCAAACTCTTGTAAAAACACTGAAGGGAGGGAATACTGCCAAACTCACTTTATAAGACTAGTATTACCCTAATAGTAAAGCCAGATACAGACACTACAAAAAAACTAGAGGCAAATATTTCTGATGAATATAAACACAAAAATCCTCAACAAAATATTAGGAAACTATGTTCAACCACACATTAAAAGGATCAAACACCATGAACAAGTCTCTGGGATGTTTCCCTGGGCTATATAAGATGATTTGACATATAAAATTGAGCAATGTAAAACACCACATTAACAGAACAGAAGTAAAAATTATATGATCATATCAATAGATGCAGAAAAAGCAAATGAAAAAAGTTAAATATCCATGTGATTAAAAACATTTAACAAACTAGGAATAGAAGGAAATTACCTCAACCTAGTAAAGGCCATACACAGCATGCCCACAGGTATACTTACCAGTGAAAATCTGCAAGCTTTTCCTCTATGATCAGAAACAGGACAAGGATGTCTCTTGCTGCTTTTATTCATATAATACTGGAAGTCCTAGACAGCGAAATTAAGCAAGAAAAAGATGTAAGTGCATTCAAATTCAAAGGAAGAATTCAAATTTTCTGTTTGCAGATAATATGATGTTACATGCATAAAATACCTAAAGATTATACCAAAAAAGCCTATTAAAACTAACAAACTCAGTAAAGTTGTAGTATACAAATAAACATACAAAAATCAGTTGTATTTTGATGTACTAACTAAAAGAATTCTAAAAAGAAAATTAAAATAATCTCATTTAGAACAGGATCATAAATGAAACACTTAGGAATAAACTTAACCAAGGTGATGAAAGACATACCTGAAAAGTATATAACATTCGTCAAAGAAACTTTACAACAAATAAATTAAAAGACACTTTGCGTTCACCACTGAATATTATTAAAATGTCCACACCGCCCATAGGGGTCTGCAGATTCAATACAATCTTGATAAAAAACCCTATGGTTATTTTTCTCAGAAATAAGAAGAACAATACTAAAATTTGTATGGAGCATTCAGAATCCTGAATAGCCAAAACAGTCTTGAGAAAGAACAAAGCTGGAGGCACCATAATCCCTGAGTTCAAAACATATTACAAAGCCACAGTAATCCATATAGGATGATTATGGCATAAAAATAGACATATAGACTAATGAAACAAAATTGGGAACTTGTAAATAAATCTTCAGGCTTCCCAGGTGGCGTTCGTGGTAAAGAACCTGCCTGCCAATGCAGGAGACATAAGAGACCTGAGTTTGATCCCTGGGTCAAGAAGATCCCCTAGAGCAGGAAATGGCAACCCACTCCAGTATTCTTGCCTGGAGAATATGATGGGCAGAGGAGCCTGGCAGGCTATAGTCCATGAGGTCGCAAAGTTGGACATGACGAAGGCATTTAGCACACACAACTAAAATTTCATCTATGTGGTAAAATGAATTTTGACAGTGGTGCCAAGGCCACATACATATGGTGAAATAATCTCTTCAAAAACGTATTGGGGAAAATGGATATCTACTTTCAAAATAATTTATTGAACCCTTATACCACACACAAAAATCAACTCAAATAAAGTAAGCCTTAAATTTAAGACCTGAAACAGTGAAACTCCATGAAGAAAACACAGGGGAAAAGCTTCCTGAAATTGACTTTGGCAATGATTTCTTGGATATGATGCCAAAAGCATTAGCAACAAAAATAGACAAATGGGATTATATCAACTAAAAAGTTTGTACGGTAAAGGATATAATCAACAAAATGAAAAGGCAACCTAAGAAATCAAAGAAAGTATTTGCAAACCATATATGTGATAAAAGGTTAATATCCAAAATATAAGGAACTCCTAAAACTCAATAGGAAAAAAAAAAAAAAAAAGCTCAATTTAGAAAATGGGCAAAGGATTTGAATAGACCTTTCTCCAAAGAAGACACACAAAAGGTCAATTTTTTTTTTTGTGTATCTGTGCGTGCTTAGTCATGTCTGACTTCACAATCCATGGAATGGGTTGCCATTTCCTATTCTAGGGAATCTTCTCAACCCAGGGATCGAATTGTGTCTTCTGCATTGGCAGGAGGATTCTTTACCAATGAATCACTTTCAAAAAGCCAATAGGTATTTGAAAAGGTGCCAAATATCATTAATCATCAGGGAAATGCAAATCAAAAGCAAAGAAGACAGTGGTTTTAGGATGACTGTTATCAAAAAGCAAAAGATGACATGCATTTCCAAGGATGTGGACAAAAGGGAACACAAAAGTTGGAAGGCAAATTGGTGCAGCCACTATGGGAAACAGTATGGAAGTTCCTCAAAAAAAAAAAAAAAAAGTACTATCATATTATCCAGAAATCCCTCCTTTAGGTATATACCCAAAAGAATTGAAATCAAGATCTTGAATGGACATCTGAATTTCCCTATTCATGATATCATTATTCACAATCGCCAATACATGGATACATCCTAAATGTCTATAGAAGGATGAATAAATAAAGAAAATGGAATGGAATGTTAACCTCTAAAAGGGGAAAAATCCAGTTATTTGTGACAACAATGTTCTATTCTTCGATCATTTCCAGTTTCCTAAATAAATTCCAGTTTTAAATTATTATCTAGATGCATTGGTTTGCATAAAAATCCAGACATAAATATCCTATGGATTAACCTAGGTATACAATAATGGCTTTAATTTTCTTTGTAATTTGCCTTATGTTATTAAGAATTGTATTGGATGTTTCTGGTCACAGTAGCATACTTGTCTGATAATTTTTTAGGGAATTGCAATAACTAGCCCTAGTAACCTTGCAAAACAATTAGTTTGGAGGCCACCAACTTAAAAATACCGTTTGCCTGTGTTCCTGCAAGGCATTGCATTGAAATAGCCAACACTAGAATTCATTTACCACATGTTTTGGCTACATTCACAGTTTCCTGAAAATACCCTGTTTATCCCCATAAGCTTGGCATTTCAATCAAAGTTGGAAATTTTATTGTACACTTCTTCTAACAGATAGTGCATATAAATACTAAATAAAACTAGCCAAATTCTTATCTCTGGTGAATTTCTCTGTTGATACTTATGCTGCTCCTGCCAGAAGTGTCTATTTATCCTTTCTATTTGATTGCTCTTTGTAAGATATCCCTCTAGCTTCTGACAGCTATATTTATTTAAATAGCTTTTGCTGTGGATATTTATCAAAAGATTTCTTGAACATCTGTATCAATCACATGCAATAGTTATGTCTTTATGTGCAAATTTACATCAAATTAAAATAATAGTCCATTTGGCCTGTTATAATCATCTGCCTATGCTTCATTGGTATATCCTCTATAAAGGCAGAATATTTACCAACCAAGCTTAGCCCAGAATCTTACAAGAAGCAAGCATTTAAAACATGAGTGCTTATTTACATATTCCATTGTTGTTTTGGGATTGTGTTTTAGACAGTTCCAGAAATATGAGTGAAAATGAGGTTAACTAGTTAAATTTGACATTCTTCAAGGCTTATAAAAATGCAAGACAGGCAAAATGTCAGGTTGCCAGATTTAAAAACAAAAATCAATCCAGATAAATTTTAATTAAAAAATAAATGTTCACATAAATATGTAACAAATATTTTATAAAACATATTTATATTAAAAATAAAAACATGGTGTTTATCTGAAACTACATCTCACTTTGCATCCTGAATTTTAACTAATAGCCCTACAAGTGGATAGTCTGTAGCCCAGTATGCTTCTTCCTGTTTTAAAGAATTTCTTATTATCAAGCAAAAAGATTTTCTTTAAAACTTTAAGAAAGGTATTATATAGCCCAGGTAAACTGTTTTTATTTAGTTTACTAAGCAGTTCTAGAACAGCCTGTCCATATACTAATTTATAAGCTAATACTGCGACCCTATTTGTTTAAAAGGCTATTTTGAATTGAAAATTTTCTTTATCATATTTCTCTTTAAAAAATGAGGCAAAACTTTAGTTTTGCTTAATGGCACTTTTATTTCCCTGAGTATAGATTTTTTTTCCTCTTTATTATCCAGTTTTTTACATAACTGTAATTTAAAGGCACTTTAAAAATATTATTTTATTTTTGTGTCTAATTTTAAATATACCTGTTATTTTTATCAGTAAGTGCCTCTTTTCCTTTGCTTCCCTACTTCCAGGCAAATATAGTAAGTATATAACTTTTTTCTCATTTTAGTTTCACTGAGTTTTTACCTAACAAAAAGGAATAACAGCTTCTGGTAGTAGAAGAGTATTAATAGAATCATAGAATACTGACAAATCAATACTTACTTTCAGTGTTTTAAATGTTAATATTTTTCTGTAATTAAAAAAAGAGGCATTCTAACATGAGTTTAGCATAAAATTTTAGGTCATACTCACCAGAAATAATCTGATTGATCTTACCTTGCTAAAAGTAAGATAACTTCAGATTTCCTGTTCTTGAATTTTAAATAATCTCCCTTTCCATTTGTCATTAATGTTATAGTTTTTTTTTTTTTAATTGGTAATCAATTTTTTTAGAGCAGTTTTAGGTTTACGGAAAAACTGAGTGGAAATACAGAGTTCACATGTACTCTACCCTCCTTACCCCTGCAAACACACAGGATTCCATTATTAACATCCTGCATTATTAGTGTGGTACACTTGTTATAACTGATGAACCAATATCAATGCACTATGATTAACAAGTCTGTAATTTATACCAGGGTTCACTCTTTGTGTTGAACATTCTACAAGGTTCTGACAAATACAGAATGACATGTATCCAACATTACCATATCATACAAAATAATTTCACTGCACTAAAAATCCCCTGTGCTTCACCTGTTCATTCTTCTCCCTACCTCCCTAAACCTCTGGCAACCATTGATCTTTCTCGGTCACTGTAGCTTTGCCTTTTCCAAAATGTTGTGTAATTAGAATCATATAGCATGCATGGTCTTTTCAGATTGGCTTCTTTGACTTGGTAGTATGCATTTAAGGTTCCTCCAAGTCTTTTCATGACTAGATAGCTTATTTCTTTTTATTATTGTAAGGATGTACCAACATTTCTTTATTCATTCACCTCTTGAGAGATATTTTGATTGCTTCCAAATTTTGGCAGTTATGAATAAAGCTACTGTAAACATTTATGTGTAGGTTTTTGTGTGGATAAATATGCTTTTTATGAATGATTTCTTCTTTCCATCTTTTACCAGAATGTCAAATTCAGTTACAATTACTGTTACATGATGGTCAATGTATAATTATCTTCTGTATTAACCCTATTTGCCTCTCAGGACAAAGTCTAATGCAGGTGACATAGAACCTGTATCTGTTGTTTTGGCTTTTCTATCAGTCTTGTAGTGTGATGCAGTAGCTGTACACTGCTGTTTTCATGGCAGAATAAAAAGGGTTGATATCTTTATTTGGGAGGGGAGAGTAGTGGAAGGAATGCTTTGTGAGTAGCCTTACTTTAGATGGGCTATGTGAGCTCTTAATACCCTTTCTATAAAATGCCTAATTGGATTGGTAAATCATACCAAACTGAAAGCTATATATCTATGATCAAGTGTGTTTTAAATATCTTATTCATACACAGAGATTTATTCATTGAGGCTGTATTATTTTGTATTCCTACGTGTTATATAAAGTAGAACATCAAGAAAATTAAGTCAGAATCAGACAACTGTTCAAATACTAGAATATGCAAATGTTAGAATTATTCCTAATAAAGAGCTTTGAATATGAGATAATCTCCATTTTTCTTATTAAGATAATTATATACTGCATTTGTGGCTTTTGCAAACATAGCTGTAATTACCCCTGGCATTGTATTGCTTACTGTCTTTTTTCCCCACTTATTAAAGCTATTTATTTACCACAAATGCTTTGTATGCAAACATTAGTCTGCTGTTAACAAAAGTGAAGCCCACATTTGTAATTAGCTACAGCTGTACATGCTGCTTCCTTTATTCAAAAGGCTCCCATCATTGTGAAGCTGCTTAGTTCATTTTGTTCTTTGTGGGAACCAATCTTGGATACGTGATAAAGCCTTCTTTCTGTATGCTGAGTTTAAATCAACTATTATCTGTTTTTAGTTGGGATGGGGAGCACAGTTTATAGCACTAGCTGAATTGAAGGCAGGAGAAGAAGAAAAAGGTCTTGACGAAAGTTGTGCATATTGCACAACTATGAGTATAATTATATCAGTTAATAATTTAAGCACCATTTTAAAATTATGTGTTCAAGTTACATATAATTTAATGCCAGTTAACCAAAATCAAGTGCATCTCTTACGTCGTAGAATCAATATATGACCTGATGCTTTTCATTGATGGTTAAACCTATTCAATTTGTAGCCCATGGATAGAATCTCATGTAAAATAGCCTGAGTTCTGTGACTAGGGGAAAGTTATTTAATCTCCCTATTCTTCAGTTTCTTCATTGTAAGATGAAGATAATAGCATATACTTCAGTGGGACCTAGTGAAGATTAAGTGATTTAATATTCAGCAAACATTTAGAGCACCACCTCACACATAATAAATGATATTAGTGTTAGCTACTGAATATTATTCAAAGATCTGGTACATTGTGGTGGTGGTTTAGTCACTAAGTCATGTCCAACTCTTGTGACCCATGGACCGTAGCCCATGAGGAGCTTCTGTCCATGGGATTTTCCAGACAAGAATACTGGAGTAGGTTGCCATTTCTTTCTCTGGGGAATTCCCCCCTCCCACCTCCCCTCAGGAGGAGGTGGGGAATCAAACCTGGATCTCTGGCATTGCAGGCAGTCTCCTACATTGCAGGCAGATTCTTACTGACTTAGCCACCAGGGAAAGAGGCAAAAACTTACCCTACCAATTGTTGATGTAATTGATTAAAGTCTAAAGAGATAAAGTTATCTCCATGAAGTTCACTAAACTAATGGGTTATAAAAGAGAAAGGTCAGGCAACACAGCAAAGTATTTCCTCAAAATCTTTTTTTACATGGGGCTGAAGCCCCTACTAAGGGGAAATTTCCTACTGTTATTTGTTATGATTTTAGTATTTGGAGTACAATGTAAAAAATAAGAGTATATTTGACTATTCAATGGCCTACTTCCAAAATAAAGTTGTTTACAGATTAACTGACACTGTAACCTTTGTAATTACCACTCTAGATAGGCCCAGAAAACAAAATTACTAAACCTGTTGAAGTTGGTTATTCACCAACAATGATTATAATTTTCCTGAGATGACTCTGATATTTGACAAGTGAATATCAAAGAAAGGAGTCTAATAGAAATAAAATGGAAAAATGGCATTTTTTAAAAAACTTCACTCCAGAAGATTTATATATAAAGATCAATAGTTAGAATTTCAATTTATCAATGAAGTGTGTTCAGATAAAAAGATGCATTTCAGTAAGTTATGCTTTCATTAAAAATAGGATTTTCTTAATCTAAATCTAAAACTCACAAGTACATAAATCTCAAAAAAAAAAAAAATATCCTGTGACTTTCAGGCAGAATCTGGAAGATAATACATCAATCAAGGCAAACAATATAAAGATGCTATTTCCTTGTTTTCTTTGAGATGGACTCCTAATCTAAAATGAATGCTAAGACTGAAAGAAAAATCTCTAAAAAGATGTCAATCTTATTAACAAGTTTTAAAACTAAACCCAGTAGCAATCAATTAAAAATATTGGTAGAAAATAGGAAAGTCAAGTACTTAAAAACTGAGTAACTTAGAACTCATCATATTTTGCCTTTGTTAGTTCCAAAGCTGCGTGCTTGTAGATGTATGTTTAGAAGGGTAATGGTAAGGAGGAGAGAAAAATATGAACAAGATTAGAGGCAGGTGGGTCTTTGATTCTAGACTGGAGCAATTAATCACTTCCTACAGTCCACAGTCCCATACAACAGTGAAACTTACAGGGTTCTTTACTTTGCTGTATTAAAAATGTGCCTACAAAGCACCAACTCCAAGCAGCAATCACGAATTATTAATACTAGTGAAATACAAACGTAAGTTGTGTCAGGCATCTATAATTTGGATTTGGGGCAGGTAGCAAAGTTTTATTTATCTATTTATTTATTGGTGCTTCGGGTCTTAGTTGCATATGTGACCTTCTCTCTAGTTGTGGTTTTTGGGTTCAGTAGTTGCCCTCCAGCGTGTAGGATCTCAGTTCCCTGAGTTCCCCAGTCAGGGACTGAACCCACGTCCCCTGCATTGAAAGGTGGATTCTTAACCACTGGACCACCAGGGAAGTCCCCTGGAAGGTAGCAAAGTCTTAACATGTACTCAGAAGAGATTTGTTTTGAAAGCTTCATTGCTTTCTGTAATCTTCTTTTAAAATTCTGAATTCAGCTCAACAGTTGCCAGTTTGATTTCACTTTGTCTCCACATGAACCCAAGGCCATTACCAATCCTGATGGCATTAACAAAGGAGATATAGCTGCTCTTGTAATTAATTCTCTCAGTCTCAAGTTTACTGAGAAATGCTTGAGATCTTTGATGTTCACATCTTAACTACGCTTCATGGTTTTCAGTTGGAACAGATAAGTACTCAAGGCTCTAAAGGAAAAAAATAAGTCCAGGACCTTGGTAACCCCACACAAGCATCTAGCCCTTTTTCTTTCCCCAAAGCTATTGTTGCCTGTCCACTGATGGGAGAATTGACAGATAATTGTGGGAAAATTGGCAGAGTTTCCTTGGGTCACCGTCTTCCTGCTGATTGTGAATTGTTTCCCTGATTATAACTCGTCCCTGATGTACCTCGGTTATCACATTGAACTTCCTGCTTGAATCATGCCTAAGCTTGCTGTGTTCTCTAGATTCTTGACATGGGCCAACCTGCTGCTTTAGCTCCATTAAACCTGCAGTATTGTGACTTCACTACTGCATTCATTTCCCATCACATGCTTCAGTGCTGAATTTAATTTTTTTCTCAATATTTATCTTAATAATTTTGTTTTCCTTTATTTAGTTACATATATAAATATTCACTGTCTATTCCTACTTATCAAGTTAAAAAAATTTTTTTAAGTGGCCTTGTTTTTGCCATAAAAATATTCTATTTTACCACAATGAAACTGCTATCATTTTATGACATTCACAAATAATGAAAACTCATGAGGAAATATTTTAAAACTCTAGTGTGATGCCTGTGCTTGTACTTGAAATCTTATCCCTGTTATGAATAGCAGACTGTGACCCAGAGCTTTACTGAAATGCCTATTTTCTACCAAGGAAAATAAAAATCAGTCTTCTTTTGAAAAGCTTCACTTAAAAAAAAGAAAATTGAACAGAATATTTTTTTCAAATGGATTGTAATTAGAACTTGTTGCATGACAGTTTCTCTAAAATAGCCTACTCATGAGGTCTACCTACCAGGAAGGGTCTACCTAATAATGATGAAAACGAAAACAAAGAGGCCCTGAATCACAAAAGCTGAAGAATCAGAATCAGGGCAAGCTGCAACCATAAAGGGATAAAGCTAAGAAATCTTATGTGTCAAAAACATGAAATCACAAGTTACACAGGTAGAAGCTTAGGTAGAATGCTTCAGGTGTCCTAAACATGGCAAGCCCCTAAGCACAACATATGCAAAATAGAATCAGTTCAGTTCAGTCACTCAGTCGTGTCCGACTCTTTGCGACCCCATGAATCACAGCACGCCAGGCCTCCCTGTCCATCACCAACTCCCGGAGTTCACTCAAACCCATGCCCATGGAGTCGGTGATGCCATCCAGCCATCTCTTCCTCGGTCGTCCCCTTCTCCTCCTGCCCCCAATCCCTGCCAGCATCAGGGTCTTTTCCAATGCAAAATAGAATAACAGGCACCAATTTCCCACTTTTGATGTACTGAAGACAAAGATGACTTATAGTTGCCAAAAATAACTCTTGTGCCCCCAAATACAATTCCTGCCACAGAGCCTGAAAATTCAATCACTGCTGCTAAAGATGTTTGAAGATGTTCATGTCTCTGACACTACTCATATTCCCACAATTTGACCCTTCTTATAGTCAACTTCTCTGTCAATTCTAGCCCCTGTATTTCAACCCAGCCCTTCAGTTTTTGAAATTCTTATCTTTTTGCATCTACTTGACTAAATGCAAATTTGAGGGAAACCGAGTTACCCACCCTCCACTTCCCCACCTCAAGAAAGGGCCTTCAGTATCTCAATAGAATCTACCTGTTGTATGGTTGCATTATATTTTAACTCCTCACAATAACTATTTTAAGCCTTGCTGGTCTCCATCACCATTTACTCTAAATCTCAACACACAAATTCACCTGATTCTTCACAGAAACAAACAGAATTATTACATGGGAAATTCTTCAGCCTCTTAACTCCTCACCTACAGAAAACAAATTGGATCCTGCTCTTATACTTATGCCCTTAGAGAGCCTCCTTTCCCTAATCTTCATATACATATCATTCATCACTTGTCTCTTATCTCTGCTGTATTTCTTATCCTTCCCCTCTCTCTTCAGTGGTTCTTAAACTTGATTCCAGATCAGAATCACTGGAGAGCTTGAAAAATATTTATAGCCGGGTTTCAATTCCAAAACTGCTTGTGTAATTGGTGCAGTGTTTGGCCTGGACATTAAGATATTTAAAAGCTCCTTGGGTGAATTTGATCACAGCCAAGATTGAATGTCACTGTTCTACTGGTTTATTTTCCAAAAATGCAAGAGAATTCAAAATTATTTCTATATTAAAAACAAAACACTGCAATGTTCAAATCTGTGACAATTTAAACATCAAGATAAATAATGACAGTAACACTTATATCAAATGAATAAAGTAGCAATTCAAGATTTTACATTGATGTAAAGAAACAAAGAAATGGAAGGCAGAGGTAGCTCTTCTTTACAATAGAATGATAGCTAACAAATGAAGAAAGCAAGCTGGAATTAGAAAAATCACCATTTGGCCACCACTGCAGTAATGATAATTGAAACAATACATTCCAATACATACTCAAAATAGTGGGTGAAAGTCGGATAAGAAACAGAATTTTGTATAAGTTCAAAGTACCTCTCCACAAAATATTTACTAATGAGATATTAAATTGGATAAAATTAAATTGGCTAAAATGTGATTTTACAGTTACAAAATCAAATGATGAAAGTTAAAATCTCCAGTAATGAGACAAGTCAATATCACATATCACTCAGTAGAAGACAATGAGAAAAAAAACCAGCATCACTTCTGTGATATTCCAGCTGAATAATATTGCCTGGGTCTAGTCATGAAGAAACAGATTGGCCAATTTAAGGGACATCCTACAAAATGACTGCACTGCAATCTTTAGAAATATCAGAGTAATAAAAGTCAATGTGAAACTGAGGAACTCTTTCAAAGTGAAAAATTTTAGTATTACTAGACAGCTGTGTACAACACAGGATCCTGGACTGAATCTTTTTTTTTTTTTACTTTTTTTTTACATATAAATTTATTTATTTTAATTGGAGGTTGCTTACTTTACAATATTGTAGTGGTTTTGCCATACATTGACATGAATCTGCCACGGACTGGATCTTTTTGCTTAAAGACTGAATGGTATAATTGCTAGAACCTGATGAGGCCTTCACATGAAAACTATACGGGAGTTCTTAGAAACATTCTTGCAACCTTTTAAGTTCAAAAATGTTTCAAACTAAAAGAAAGCAAAACAAAAACATTGACCTTATAGCTTTCTGAAGGTGTCTCTAACACTCTAAGCTGTTTCTGAATTGTACGCTTGTCTGTATTTACTTTCAAAAAGCTGCTCTTCTAAATATTTCTTTATCTTCTTTCTATATAGTCCAGCTTCTTGAAAGGAAAAAATAAATTTGTTTTCTTCACTCATTTGTTTTCTTTCATTCCTCAGGCTTAGATGTTTGAATTCTGCTTCTAATATTCTACTCAAACTACTCCTACGAATGCCATTGGTGACCCTTTTGTTAAATTCAATAAAAACAATTGTTTTCAGACTCCTAAATGCTGTAGTACAACTCTTCCCTGGGTTTTTCTCTCCCCATTGCCTACCCTTCTCACTACTTCACGTATTCACTAATTCGTCAAATATTCAATTAACTTCTTTTCTGCATCAGATACTTCCTAGCAGCTGCAGTTTACCAGTTTAGCAGTGGGAACATGCTCTACCTTGTTTACCAGTGGAAACAAGGTAAACAAGATCCCCTAAGCCAGGGGTTGAATCCATGTCTCCTGCTTGGCAGGTGAATTCTTCACCACTGAGTTACCTGGGAAGCCCAAAGAGTAGCATGGTAAAAACAAGATACCCTGGAGAAGGAAATTGACAACCCACTCTGGTATTCTTGCCTGGAGAATTCCATGACCAGAGGAACCTAGCAGGATACAGTCCACGGGGCCTCAAAGAGTTGGACACGATGGACACACACAAACAAGATCACATATGGAGTTTGGATTTTACGTCGCTTACAATAGAAAGATCCTATTCTGATCAAATCCAGTGGGGCTTTCTGACTTGAATATTAAGGTGAAACTGGCACTTCCATCCCTCCATGTCTCTTTAGAAGATGTGTCTAACCCTATGGTCCCCTCCCCCCAGTTTATGCTCTTCTCTAATCTTTGAGGTTGATCTTGTTTTCTCCAGGGGATCTTCTCTCCTAGAGAAGGAAATGGCAACCCACTCCAATATTCTTGCCTGGAAAATCCCATGGACGGAGGAGCCCAGCAGGCTACAGTCCATGGGGTCAAAAAGAGTTGGACACGATTGAGCAACATCACTTTCAAGTTCCTAATCTTTGATACCTTCTAAGCATTGCATCACAGACCCTCTACTCTTCCTGCACTACATGTACTCCTTTGATCATATATACCTATGGTTTCATCTAACACTTGTATTTACTGGTGACTCTCCATGATCTATTTTCAGCTCCAAACTCATTCTCACAGTCACTCTACATCTGCAGAGACTCAGTTCATCATCTTCTCCTTCAGACCAGCGCCCCTTCCTACATTCCCTGCTTTAGTGAATGATAAACCACACCATTCCAGTCAGAATCTTTGTAGGTAGCTATGGTTACTCTAAATATTTAATTAATGACTATATTGTGTCCAATTTTCTCATTAAAATCTCTTTTATGCACCTCTTTCCTGTCACCACACTATAATATCATTAGGTCAAGCGTCTTTTGCGTCATCTCTCAATTGAAAATACCAGTGATTTTCCTATTTCTAGTTTTGGCTCTGCCCCATACAGCCCATTTTGCTTAAAGATGCCAGAATAAACTTTCAAACCCATTTGATCAAAAGTGACATATGTTTAGACATATGTGACTACATGGGAGTTCCACCAATGTGTCTCCTTTGCCAAGATGGTTAATAGTAGTAATAAAAATTGTTATGATGATGATTTATTGAGTGATTGATATAGGACACTTCTGGGTATAAGAACTATATATGTATTAACCCATTTCTCATGTTGCCTATGAGGCAGGTTCTATTACTACTTCCACGTTACAGATGTGACAACTGATGCAGAAACAGCTTGAGTAACATGCCCCAAGGTACATAGCCAGCGAGCGGTGATGTGTGTGTGTATATATGTGCTCAGTAGTGTCTGACTCCCTGTGACCCATGGACCGAGGCAAGAATACTAGAGTGGGTTTCCATTTTCTTCTCAGGGGATCTTCCCGACCTAGGGATCAAACCCACATCTTTGGCCTCTCCTGTACTGACAGCCTGATTCTTTACCATCATCGCCACCTGGGAAGCACCCCAGCAAGTGGCAAAGCTAGGATTTAAACTTAATCTGACTCTGAAGTCAGTGCTGACTAAATTCAAACTTATTACTACCACATACAAGTCTCTGCATGGCTTATCCTTTGGAAACTTCTCAGCTCTCTCTTCTCAAACATCTTCCTCATGCCATAGTCTCAGGTTGAGTTAAACAAATTGCAGATCCCTTGCCAGCATCACACTCTCGTCTTCCATGACATTTATATGAGGTACCTTTGACTGTGACACCTCTCTTGCCTTTGTCACCCACTTGGAACTTATTTATCCTCTAAGACCGTCAAAATCCATGTTGTCTGCCTCCAGGAAATCCCTTGTTGATGCTCGTGTCCATTAATGCCTTATCAGACTGTGCCTCCCTCTGTTATAGCAATCTCTCTATACCACTGTATATTTACATGCTTCCTTGTTTTATATTCCCCTTAACACTGAGAATTCCTTAACAGGAGGAAATCTTTCAGTTCTATTTCCTAGTGTAGCGTGTAACAATGGACACCTTATATATCATTTAAAAATAATCAATTAATGAAATAAATGTCACCACCATTTTAAAATTAATGAATACCACCATCATTTATTGCTATCTCATTACAACCCAGTTTCAGGGTTATCTTGTAGAGAAAGTGAACCTTAAAAATGAGGTCCAGGATAGAGGAATATTGAAAAAGAGAAAGGTAAAAAGTCACTGAGCATAGGGAATCTAGTTGTTGATGCAAAGGCAATTCTTAGATATCTAGAGGCCACCATTAGGACACTGGATATAAGAGGAGGGGAGTGAAGGTTAGAATGGTATGAAGAAGAAAAAGAATACATTAAAAATGGGATGCTAAGAAATGATGCAAATGCAAATTTAACAGTTTCATTTGGTAGGACTAAATGGACTCAGCTTTCTAAGAACTTAATAACTATCTTTTGTTGTTGCAATAATAATTTCTTTCTTGAGAAATGAAACCAATTAGTTACAGTCCTCTCACCACTCCAAACTGTTTTCTTTGTTCTGCCAGCCTATAGATATTTAGTTAGAAATAGAAAAAAAAAATCTGCTAATCATTTTGCCAAGTTAGAATATTGGAATTAAATGTGAGATTTTTGCATTCACATATCTTGATTAGGGGGACCTCTATGCAGTGGACAAGTTGTTCTCTTTGGAGTGAGGCATTTAAAGAAGAGCAGAGGTGCTGGTAAAGAGGGCTCAAGAGTCTGAAAATCCAGCCAAAACTAAAATTTAAACATTTAGAGAAGATTGGTACTTGGAAAGCTGTTCACCAGTGCAAGTGTTCTAGCCTGGAAAGGTGGAAAATAAAATGCTGTTCACCAGTTTTCTCTGGTTTGTTATATAAAATGTGTTGTGCATGTGATATCTAAATTTAAAGTAACATGATTTAAACTGCACTATGTGATGAAGAGTCCTCTGAGGTCACTAAAGCTTTGATTTTCCAGTTAGCTTATTTTATAGCTAGTGCTTTGGAAGCCATCAAGTCCATAACGAGATAGATCAATCAGATTGTTTTTATTGGTCTGCTGCGTCCCATACACATACACAGCAGTATTCATTGAATCAGACTGCTTGGGAACAGCAGCTTTAACCTTGAGGCTTCAGCAGAGAAAATAACAGCTTCAAAATTAAATCTCCATGAATTATATATATTCTTATATAAAATTGAATTTTTAAACAGTGTCAATTGAAATCCATTGGTAATGAACCAAGTACAGTTATTTCAAAGAAGAATCGTGGTCAAAACATCCATGTTCACTGATTTAAAGTAGCTTACTAAACTTGGTATTCAAATATCAGACCTTGCAATGGTTCAAAGAAACATATTTTTTTAATGGCTTCAATAATACACTATTTAAAGGTAAAGCAAAAAGAAATACATGACCTTCAGAAGTTGCTTCAAATGCCTATGATGATTTTATTATTTTATGTTTATTTATGTGCCTTTCAGAAAAATCTAAGGTATATTAAAACATGTAATACAAGCCAATCATATGGTAAATGGCACACTTATGCTATTCCATAAATGTTCACTATTTTCTCCAGATTTTGGATGAGGCTCAAAGATTGGTATAAAAATCTACAAATTTCCTGAACTACTGGTCTTCTCAGTGCAAATCCTTAGCTTTGTCAGTGATCAGATTCCTTACAACTCAAATGACAATCAAGGGGAACATGAAGAAAGCATTGCAAAGATCCCTAATCACAAATAGTGTATCCTCAAGGATAAGGTCAGGAATTCACATTACAAAGTTCACATGAGTATATATAACCAAAGGCAGAATTTATATACAGAAGATCTAATCTGTGAGATGGGGACATAAAGAGAATCTCTGTAGAATTGAGGACCCAGGTGGCTGAGACCAATTTCACTTAAGGAATTCTTCCAAACTGAAGGAAATGCACACTCAAACCATCATTTAGGAAAAATTATTAATAAGTCCCAGAAGTTAACTGGTAAGGAATTGGTTTCTTGGGGTCAGTATTTTAAAGATGTGGCTGAAGTTCATGCTACAGCTTCTATCTTAGCAGTGAACAGGATGCAAATTCAGAGCTAGCAAACGAGTGAAAAAAAAGTGAAAGTGTTAGTTGTGTCTGACTCTTTGTGACCCCATGGACTTTAGCCCCATGGACATCCTCTGTCCACTAAATTCTCCAGGCAAGAATACTGGAGTGGGTTGCCACTTCCTTCTCCAAGGGATCTTCCAGACCCAGGGATTGAACCTGGTTCTCCTGCATTGCAGGCAGATTCTTTACCCTCTGAGCCACTAGGGAAACCCTAGCAAACAAGTACTTGGCTCAAAAGATCCTGAGTAAAACATACTGCTGTGACTGAGATACCAAATTTCAAAATACATATGGTGCATACGAACAGTAGATGAAATTGCAGATACAGTATAAAATTGTTTTACTTTAACTCAGACACTGGGTGGAAGGGCTCAAGTTTCATAATGTAGATCATTCACTAATATCTACAACTGACCAAGCCTAGGTTGAACAGACGGTTGTCACAGTTCCCAGAGCACTCTAAAATGTCAATATTCTCCTGCCCTATCTGACACCAGCAAGCAGGTACCAGGATCAGAACTAACAGCTTCTTATAATAACCTTTGGACTCCCTTAAAGCTTACCTCTTAGCCTCTATCAGGAAGAATTTCACTAAGAAATACTCTCATAATATTTCAAGGTCTCAAAATTAAAACATTACCCCTAAATATTTGATTAGACTGAAAAGGGCTTAAAAATTATATTCAACTTTCAGAAAAGATATAATTTTTCTGCTTCTTCTTGACTTCTTTCCTTCTCTGCCAGCAGATTTTAAATTCTACAAGTGCAGAGCCAAGTCTATTAAATCTACTGTTATATATCCATCACCTAGTAGGTGCTCATCCAATATTTATGGAATATTAAATGCATGAAGAGATAGATAAGTGTTGCTGCTGTTGAAATTTTAAAAAATCTTATCTTCTTGAATTTTCTGAAACAACTCATGGTGATTCTCTTTTTCCTATAGCAATCTCTTTAGAATAGTCCTTTATAACTTGGCACCAACTTGTCTTTCTAGTATTATCCTTTGCGACATTTTAAAAATACTTCTTGGCATTTGCTGAAAATATTCAATACTTTTCTTACATTAAATGCCTTTCTTATAGTAAGGCACAATAAAGCCAGCACTAAACAAACACTTGAGAAAATTTCACGCATGCTACTTATGATGCAAAATAAGGTATCAAATCATTTCTCTCAATCTTTACTGGTATACTATGATTTTGTTGGACCAAAAGTAGAGTCTTCAATTAATCTATGACTTACTCCAAGACTAACTCAGTATTTTCTACATGATAGGTATTCAAAAAATATTTGGGGATTAAAAGAGGAATGAAAGATAATTCCACTAGAAATTAATGTAAAATAATCAGAGTAATTAATAATTTCTCTAATATAAATCAATGGTTTTATTCAATACAATAAAGCTATTGACCTTGAGGTACTGAGACATCAGTCTTGAAGAAGGACCAATAGCTAGAGGCAGAACATATGGTTGAAGTCAGAGAGTGACAGTGTCTAAGGGCCACTGTCTAAGCAGAAGGCATCTCTTTGGCATTTTTCTTCAAAATTCTCTGAGCCTGTGGCAGTATGGCAATGAGACTGCTAGATATATTAATAGAGTTGTAGCACTTAAGGAAGTAAATGTGACAGCTGCAATTTAAACTTGCCCTGGGGGCGAAACTTAGGGATAAAGGAGAAGCATGCTTAACAAGGCTTTATATTTTAGAAAAAGTCCCCAAAAGTGCACAAAATGCACCATTGGATAAAACTAAGTTTTCTAAAAGACAGTTTTCCATGGTAACTGACACAGATGGAAGAAAACGGTCCACAGGTTTGCTGTGAATCAGACATCATTTCTTTCTGCCTGCTTTGTCCTCATATATGAGGTTATATATGGAATATTTTGCAACAGACAGTGCAACTCAGAGGGGGCTGCAGCTTATCAGAGCAAGGGACCCTAATGTGGACGGTGTTCAAAATGTAGGAAAGGCGCTGCAAAGGAATGGTCAACTTATGTTCCAAGTGACTCCTGAGTTTAATGTTCAATAAACATGTATACTGGTCATCTACCATGTGGCATATGCTGAAGCAGCTTTGTATAACAGCAATGTGGGTGTAAGTAATTGTGCAGATTCAAATTTTCGCTTCTATCCATGCCTCAATGCATTCATTAAATAAGCTCTGCAACTAATAATAATAATATGTGTTTAGAGGTTACTAACTGCCAGACACTGGGCTAAGGGTTATATCATTTAATCCTTATAACTAGTGAAATAGATACTGTGATTATGATTCCGCTTATAATAAAGGGTTACAATTTATTTTTTTTACTCCAGCTATAAAACACAAAGATTCCCCCTTGTACAAATGAAGAAACTACAGCCTACAGAGGTGAACTAACCATTCCAGTGTGACTCAATATACATGACAAACCTGGGATGTGAATCCGGGCAGTCTGAATCTACATACAAGATATTAATTGCCACTTTATGTTGTCTCCTAATCACTTTACAATTTCTGATTCTTATCTTTCATTTAAAAAATGAGGACAGAAAAACAGGTTCCTTGCTATCATGAGATTTAAAAATGATGCTCTAGTTTCAATGACAGAAATAAGGTACAGAAATCATCTAACCTAGTAGGCAGTCACTAACCTATCTCCATTATAATCCAGTATTATTTTGGTTTTCATTGATTTCTCCCATCCTTGAACTTTCATATATTTGATAGTTTAAACAATAAAATTTAAAATCCACCCATATCCTGTCTTGTCCTACTGGCCGTTTCCTATGTACTATAGCCTTCTATTCCTACATGGTTAATTAACACATTTATGAATGAAAACAGTTATTTATATAGGACATATCCCACTTAATTTAGCAACTCTCAGCTGAACTTACTTCAATTCACTTCTCTGTGGTCTTCTGATTGGTTGGTGAGATCTCTCTGAGTTCTTTTCAGTTTGCTGATTCATCTTCCACTAGTAGCAAGCTATCACACTCGACCTTTCCATTTCAAAGGCTGCCTTAAGGTCCAAACTTGTGGATCAGGAAGGAAGAGCAAACCCACTGATGAACATGATTCCTGACCTCAGTGGGTCTCTCCTCTGCATAGCTTTTGAGCCAGAGCTCATTCCCCCTCACCACTCTGTAGAGATAAGTCCAAAATAGCAACCTCTGGCACCCAGGACCCAAGCGTCTTCATCCCAAGATTCCCCTGCCAGCCTTGGTAAATCTCATGAAATCCCGCGAGAGCAGGCTTCCTCTGGGAAGAGAGGTTGCAGCTGCAACACCTCAGGCAGTTCCCTGAGCTGCCCTGGCCCTCAGGGTATCCCGGCCCATCCTCTTCCTCTATCAGGATGCACACATCCTACCTACAGACACCCAAAGTCACAGAGCACCCCCTGCAGGCTCCACCTCGTTGGCTTCCCTAGGAAACCCCACGCTCCTCCAACCAGACCAGGCCTCTGCCAGGCCAACAGGTATTCTCCATGGTGTTCAAAACAAAACAAAAACATTCATACTAAAGCCAGTTTTGGTGAAAAAAAAAAAAAAAGGGTACATTTGATTTCTATTTGCCTAACTTCTCTTTCTGTCAATTGGTTCTAAACTCTAGATGATTGAAAAGGGAGGTTAAGTATTAAATCTCTAACCATTTCCCCCAAAATCCACATCTAACTGGATTATTTTTGTTTCCACACTTGTGACTTAAAATATCTATTTTACATTTCAACTTTAATAGCTTCCATATAATAAATATAATCAAGTCTTTTGGTTATTTCAGAAATCTGGCTTGTTTTTCACTGGACTAAGAAATAATTTAGGAAGAAGCACCTACCACATTTCCTGATACATACTCGGTGTTTAATGAATCTAATTTACTCTTTTTCACTCCAAGTATAAAGCACACACGGTGGCTCAGCAGTGAAAAAAATCTGCCTGCCAAAGCAGGAGATGCCGGAGATGTGGGTTCCATTTCTGGGTTGGGAATATCTCCTGGAGTAAGAAATGGCAACCCACTCCAGTACTCTTGCCTGGAGAATTCCCATGGACAGAGGAGCCTGGAGGGCCACAGCCCATAGTGTCTCAAAGATTCGGACATGACTGAACGACTAAGCACACACACACATAAAACACACAGGTTTTAGTACAGAAAAAAATTAGTTCTGTTTAAAATAGCTGGCTAATCAAGTTTACTTGAACATCACATCTTTGTTTTGTCCTCACAATGTCTATCTAACACGGAAAGCTTTTCTAAACTATTGGCAAGCTTTGTAACCAGGAAATTTTTTTTTGTATGAATCATGGCTAATTGCAAGGTGCAGTTGCAAGCAATCTGTATTAATTAGCTTAACATCAGATCCTCCAAAAAGCTACCGTTTGTCGTCTTTGAACCTCAGATACACATTTTAGTCTTTTTCAAGTTCTTTTCTCAGGTTTCTTTCAGTTTGAATTTCTGAAATTCTGACATTAGATAGCTTAGAACTACAATTCTGGGACCCTCTTCAGATAGGCTTCAGGATTCTAATTAGTTCCCATTAATTAGATAGTGGAACAAAATCTTTGGAAGGCAAAAATAAATTGGGAGTTAACTTCCTCCAACTTTATCTATTGCTGCTACTAAAATGGTTTGTGGACACATTTCTTCATAGTGTTCCAATCTTTGGCTTCATGGGTAAGAAAAGCATTTAGTCATGGTCATGGCAGGATTTGGCCTCCTACAGAACAGTCAATGGCTATGTGGGTATCAAAAGGAGGCTATAGTAATGGTGGTAATTTCCTAATAACTGGATTATAGCTGTAGTGAGGTGTTCTTGAACTAATCAGTTCCAATACTGGTTCTACTTTCCTCCAATAGATGTAGCACAAATTTCTGAGTCTTCTTGAAGGACCACTCTAGAGCTTCCTTCCACTCTTCCATTTATTTTATAATCATTCTTTATATCAAAAGACTTTCTGTTTAAAGTTGCAGCAATGCTTTCTGATTTCTGAAGTAATTCCTGACAGCTACAGAGCTTCTCAAGTTTAATTCTTGAGTCAGTGCTTATTTCGCAGAACTAAAGACCTACTTCCTAAGGTGTGTGTGTGCTAAGTTGCTTCAATCATGTCTAATTCTTTGCGACCCTTTGGACCATAGTCCCTTGGACAGAGATTCTCCAGGCAATAATTCTACAGTGGGTTGTCATGCCCTCCTCCAGGGGTTCTTCCCAACCCAGTTATTGAACCCATGTCTCTTATGTCTCCTGCATTGGCAGGTGGGTTCTTCCACTAGTGGCACTAGGGATGCCCATATATTCTAAATACTTTAATTATATACATATATATATATGTATATATATATTAGCATTACTCTCAAAGGCTCGAAAGAACTATATTTCATTCAGTACTTTGGATTTGCAAGTGAACTGTCAAGGATGGGTCATTATAACAAGAAATTGACTTATATTTTTCTATCATCACAATTGTCATAGAATTTGAAATCAGATACTATTGATAGATATAGTAGTTGTGCATAGTTTAACAACATTAAATATAAATTAGCAGCTATGGATAGATTTCATATAACAATATATACTATTTTAAATGTCTTTTTAACAAGTATTAATAAATGTATGTTCTACCAATGTTTTTTAAGGTTTAAAGGAACCTGAGGACTCATTAATTTTCACCAATAAAGAACTTCATTAAAAGAGGACTTGTGGAAAGGTTCATTAGCTTTGGAAAGGATCAGAACCTAACCTTTACAAAAGAAAGAGAATATTCCTTTTTTTTTTTCCTAGCAGCTACATTTTCTGGGCCAATTCCAGATATACTGATAGTACCAGATGTCAGTTGCTGGGAAAGCAAGCCAAAATAATGGAATTTTTAAAAGTCAGAACAGAAAGCAAAATAAGGCAATAGATAATTAAAAGAACATTGGGGGTGCATAAAATTAATCAAAGCATGGAACAAGTCTTTCTAGTTATGAAATTCAAGTTAAATTTTATAATTTAATTAACTACAAACTATATCAAATCAGTTGTATGAACGCAGAGTAGGTTGAAACCCATCAAATTTTATAGTATATGCAACCCAAGAGTTCATAAAAGGAAAAGGCAAACCCAATGTAAAACAGGTCTATTTCTGATTTGCAGCATGAGAAAGATTTATTCATCAAGCTTTTTACAATCACTAATAAATTTGCTTTTTTATGGAATAGCTAGAATGTGTTCAGCTTGTTATATATTGATTGGTTACTTTTTATATTTTGTTACAATAATACTTTATAAAATAGATTTCCAACACTTTTTGTCCTGGGGTAAATTGCAAGCTGCCACAGAAGTAGATCTTATAATACAAATTTCAAGATTTTGAATATGTCAAGAGTATATTTAGGTTTATTTTAGAAACAAGATTGCAGGGTCTAGCAGGGTGAAATAGGGTTATAATGGACAAAAATCTGAACCTAAGGTAGCCAATCACCTTGTCACTCTTACAAGATATTTTTTCCACTTAATAGCTTTTAGTGCCTAAGATTGTATTTAGTTTCCAAGTATGGGCTTCAGTAAAGAATTAGAGTTGATAGGGAGACTTATAGGAGAAAAAAAAGACAAGATAATGGATAATGGATAATGTATACTGCAAACTTGTACCATTGATTTGGCTGAGATTTATTCAAAATATAGCCTCAACTTCTGCATGAAAATTTAGGTCTATGTAACTAAGTCCTTAAATGTATGTAAAAGTTGTCACGTAACTAGAATTGAACTTTACCACTTCAAATACTGACATTAAAATAAGAAGAAACAGTTAAAGACATATGCTTATAAAAAGGGAATAATCCCATGGACAGAGGAGCCTGGAGGGCTACATTCCAAGGGTCGCAAGAGTCAGACACAACTTAGGGACTAAACCACCATCACACAGGTCATATGTTGAGGTTTTATAGATTTATCCTAGATTTATCATGTGATACATATGTACTGAATAAACGGCATTTGAATAAGATCCTAGCGTAGGAAAAGCATGCCACAGAAGGGCATTCCAGCATTTCATATTCATCCCACCATAAAATGCCTTTCTACCTTTTGCAAAGAACTTACTTCCTACATGTATTTATTATGTTTTCAATCAAATTCAAGGTATTCCTTTAATTGGTTCATTCCATAAATGAACCAATCATGCATAATAAGTTGTATATTTCCCAACCACTGAAAAGGAAAAAAAAATGTTGATTTATCATTTCTAATTCACAGTAGGGATGTCCTATTATAGAATAAAAATGTTAGGGACAAATATGTTAGACTACATGAAAAGAGTTACCAAGGCCAAGACATGCCATAATCTATATAATTTGAGTGAGGTTTGCAATCAGACTTGAAGCACAATTTGTATTTGTCTAGCTGGAAATGTGACTCTATACACATTTTATTTTGAAATCACTAAATCAAATTTACACATGTGTCTTGATTAGTCAATCAAAAGAAACAGTAAAAAATAAATTTTCTGGTTTTGATAGGAAATGATATTATGGAAATAAATTGGTGAATATTTGCCTGACAATCTCCTTGTTGCTCTACTCAAAGATTACTTTTCCCCTCTAGGAAGGATGACAAGAATTAAGTAGTAATTATCTTTTACATAAATAATGTACTTTGCTAAAATATGACTGTATCCTTGAGCCATCTTTGCTCTAGCCATGGTTAATAAACTCATATGAACTCAGTTAATTTTAACTGTAATTTGGTGTTATTTAGGATATCCATTTTCATCATATCACCTCTTACCTACAGTTAACAACAGTCCATGCAACATTATCTAGCCTAGTTTTAGTTCAGTATAGTTAGCAGGTAAAAACAATCAATAGAACTCTATAATATTAAGACAGCTATCATTTTACAAATATAAATCGAGGTTTGCAACATCTTTCTACAATTCATTTTCCTGACTTTATATATTTATATATTACTTTAGGGACTTCCCTGATAGTCCAGTGGCTAAGACTCCACTCTCCCAATGCAAGGGACCTGGGTTTGATCCCTGGTCAGGGATCCCATATGATGCAACTAAGAGTTCTCATGTCTCAGCGAAGATCGAAGATCCCTGCATGCCACAACTAACACACTGTGCAGTCAAATAAAAATATTTTAAAAATACGTATATTACTTGGGCTTCCCAGGTGGTGCTAGTGGTAAAGAACCCACCTGCCAATACAGGAGACATAAGAGATGCAGGTTCCATCCCTGGGCCAGGAAGATCCCCTGAAGGAGGGCATGACAACCCACTCCAGTATTCTTGCCTGGAAAACCCATGGACAGAGATGCCTGGTAGGATACAGTCTGTGGGTTGAAAAGAGTCAGATACAACTGAAGAGACAGTGTGCCTGCATGCACGCGCACATACACACACACACACACATTACTTTATGGTTTTTCTCACTTTTTAACTCATCGCTCACTTGAACTTTCTAGTCTGTTTTATTCACTTAAAGTGCATTGAATTCCTACTCTGAGCCATGTTGTATATACTCTTTTCAACATCAGGAATCCCAGAAACCTTGATGTCCCCATCCCTGAGGTAAGCATTCCATCAAATTTTGTGATAATCACTTTCTTGATTTTCTTGAGTTCTACAATCCACATGTGTATGTGTGTGTTAGTTGCTCAGTCATGTTTCACTCGTTGCGACCTCATGGACTGTAGCCCGCTAGGCTCCTCTGTCCATGGGATTCTCCAGGCAAGAATACTGGAGTGGGTTGCCATTTCCTTCTCCAGGGGATCTTCTCAACCCAGGGGTCAAACCCAGGTCTCCAGCATTGCCGGCAGATGCTTTACCATCTAAGTCAGAAGGGAAGCCCATATATGTATGGTTAATGATCATAGTTCAATTTTATCAGATTTTGAGAGGGGAATCTTAATGTATCTGTCTTTTGTGTCTTGAATATTTTATTCTTCTGCTCAAAATTATGGTTTAGAGATTTATTCATGCTAAAAGATATACTTACAACCTGTTCCTTTCAATTGTTATCTATACATTTTAACATATCACAATTTCTTTATCCATTCTGTTTATAGAATTTCAGTTTTTCCATATTTTTCCATATAAAAATAGTGATAGCATTCTTACATTAGCATATACATACAATTTTATGTAAATATACATATATTTAGATATACAAGGTTTTATACATAATCTTCTTATAACTTTTTGCATATATGAGGACTTTGGAGTAAAATTGCTGGGTCATAAAGTATGTGAATCTTCAATTTTTTCAGCTACTGCCAAGCTCTTATTTAATGATGCGGTAAAATCAATAGTTTATGCAAGTACCCAATGTTCCACAACTTTGCCAACACTTAATTTTCTTAGATTTTTATGTCTTTGCCAAGTTGGTAGGTTTGTAATGCCATCTCATTGTATTTTAATTTGCATTCACCTAATTACAATGAGTTAAGCATCTTCTCATATGTTTATTCAACCATATTATATTCTAAATGCTTTCTAATTTTTCCATTCATGATTAAGGTTTTTAATCTACTTGGAATTTATTTTTTATTCATGATGGGAAGTTTGAGGCAAGTTATACTTTTTTCCCGTACATTTACCCTATTTATGGCAAATTTATCTTATCTTGATCTTTACCAGTATCTCTCAGAGGTACTAGGTTTTCATATATGTGTGTGGATCTGTTTCTAGGTCTTCTGTTATTCACTTGCTCTAGGTTTTTATCTATGTACCAATGCCATAGACTTTACTATGCGTTTATAGTTGGTAGATATCTGGGCCACTCTGCAGCAGCAGAATGGACCAACACCCAAATTTGGTTTGCATGAGACACACAGAATGCCACACAAAGACCAAGAGTATGTGAAAAAGTTTATTATTTATATAATAATGCTTTCTGAGGTGATCAGAGAAGCCTTCCCACATAGGTCCTTAATGCCTTGAAAGAGTGAGGAGATGAGATTTGCTTGGGGTTTTTATTGAGGTAAGGGGTAAAACCAGGGTGTGTTACCACACATGGGCAGAAGCTTGATGACTTTAATATCCTGCTGTGCCAAGAGTAAGCACATTAGACCTAATCATTTTGCCTAGATGTGGGGCAGAATGGGAAGAGGAAAGAGAAAAGCTGTAGGTAGTCAAACTTTAAATTATGGAGTCAGATTCCTTAGTACAATTTGCTCCTGGTGTTAACTGATGACTAGATAGGCCCAGTTTCATCTGATTAAATCTGAACTAGTATAAGCCATTACGATGCTGTATGAGGTCTGTAACTTGAAGCCTATAAAGAAGGAGAAAGTTCTATTGAACTCTGTGTTTGAGCCCTACGCTGTGTTTTCTGAACAGTGAAATAAGTGGCTTTGTTATGATCAGTAACATCTGGAACTCCAAAGACAATAAGGAGTGTCTTACTGTGTCCTTGTATTATGGCTTTATGATATGCAGAGGCATGTGTGGACTTGATTTATCTTTGGGATAGGCAAGAGATTGAGAGGCAAGAGATTCCCAGTGTCTTTGCCCTAAAACAGAAACCTTAGATAAGGATTTATTTTGCTACATTTGACCTGACTATTTGAAATGCCCCACAGGTGTAAAATTGTGCGTATGGGGCCTATTGTTATCCAGAGCATTCAGTGCTAAGATGACTGCCTGAAATTAGGCCATTTGTGCTGAACCCTGAATCCCATCCTTTATCAGGGATATCTTAGGAATAAAAAGCAGCAACTCTCTACTGAGCTCCATCACATGTGATGGTGCTATACTATCTGTAAGTACCCCTTGCTACTCACTTAGTAAATCATGAGGAGTCATGGAGTCTGACAGAATGTGGTCCCCTGGAGAAGGGAATGGCAAACCACTTCAGTATTCTTACCTTGAGAACCCCATGAACAGTATGAAAGGGAAAAAGATAGGACACTGACAAATGAACTCCCCAGGTCGGTAGGTGCCCAATATACCACTGGAGATCAGTGGAGAAATAACTCCAGAAAGAATGAAGGGATGGAGCCAAAGCAAAAACAACACCCAGTTGTGGATGGGACTGGTGATAGAAGCAAGGTTCGATGCAGTAAAGAGCAATATTGTATAGGAACCTCGAATGTTAGGTCCATGAATCAAGGCAAATTGGAAATGGTCAAACAGGAGATGGCAAGAGTGAACATCAACATTCTAGGAATCAGCAAACTGGACTGGACTGGAATGGGTGAATTTAACTCAGATGACCATTATATCTACTACTGTGGGCAGGAATCCCTTAGAAGAAATGGACTAGCCATAATAGTCAACAAAAGAGTCCGAAATGCAGTACTTGGATGCAATCTCAAAAATGACAGAATGATCTCTGTTCATTTCCAAGGCAAACCATTCAATATCACAGTAATCCAAGTCTATGCCCCAACCAGTAATGCTGAAGAAGCTGAAGTTGAATGGTTCTATGAAGACCTACAAGACCTTATAGAACTAGAACCCCCAAAAGATGTCCTTTTCATTATAGGGGACTGGAATGCAAAAGTAGGAAGTCAAGAAACACTTGGCTGCTGCTGCCACTGCTAAGTCACTTCAGTCGTGTCCAACTCTGTGCGACCCCATAGACAGCAGCCCACCAGACTCCCCCATCCCTGGGATTCTCCACCTGGAGTAATAGGCAAATTTGGCCTTGGAGTATGGAATGAAGCAGGGCAAAGGCTAATAGAGTTCTGCCAAGAGAACACACTGGTCATAGAAAACACCCTCTTCCAACAGCACAAGAGAAGACTCTACACATGGACGTCACCAGATGGTCAACACTGAAATCAGATTGATTATATTCTTTGCAGCCGGAGATGGAGAAGCTCTATACAGTCAGCAAAAACAAGACCAGGAGCTGACTGTGGCTCAGATCATGAACTCCTTATTGCCAAATTCAGACTTAAATTGAAGAGAGTAGGGAAAACC
>NC_057402.1:29456809-29470392 GCF_019320065.1 Cervus canadensis | reverse complement strand
CTATGCTTGAAGAAATAAATATTCTAAATACATTGAATCACTCTGTATTATATAGACATTACTGACACTCTCTCAGTGTGACGTGTTTAAGTTTTTTTTTTATTTAAAATATATATCATAGTTTCATGGACAAGCTTAACAATATTTATGGTATGTAGTATCATCCACACCAAATCCAGTCATCATTAATCTTACATGTATAATTATATTTTGTAATAGATGAATGGAAAATTGTTCACATGTAGAAAAATACCACTATGGATAAAAGTACATAATATGAGATTATAGGTAGATAGGCTAGATAGATAGATAGACACAGATGATATAGTATATATATTTACATATTTATATATAAATGTAATAATGTTTTATATCAATAATTTGAAAATACAAAGCATCTAGAGGAGAAAAAATTTAAACTTGAATAGATAAATAGTATTTGATTATAAATACTGAATTAATTGCTGAGTTAATATTGTTGTAAACAAAAGCATACAATTTATTTTTTGAATTATTGTCTCAACAAAAAACCCTTGAATTTTTTGTTTTTCTTAGTAGTTGATTTTGCACATGCCATTACCATTTTAACCTGCTTATCAACCAAAATTATAACTTGACCCAGAAAATATTGCTTCCAATTATCAGCAATAATAGAATTGTTATTGACTCTGATATATGACAATTTCATAGCTACAACTATTTCTAAGACCTATGAAACTAACTTCCAACAAAAGAATTATCCAAGCTCTGTTCACAGCCATACTCATATCCATCAAAATGTTAATAGTTATTTTTCAAAATTCTTCCATTGCCCAATAAAATTCAAGTAGTCGATATTTTTGCCTTTCTAAACATTTTCAGGTCAAATTAGTATATTAAAAATATGATAAACCCTACAGTAAATAAAAATTACTCTCTACTATATTGTATTAAAATGTGTTTGGTGACAGAAGCCTTATTTATCCTCAAAGATAGCCTACCAATATTCCTTGAAAATTGAGATATTACTCTTTAGGCATTGGGAAGTAAAATGTTATTTTAGAATATTCACTATGCCTTCATATTTAAGAGTAATAACAAAACCAGATATTATAAATATACCTTTTATTAAAACAAGAGCACTTTTGTGTTTGTGTGTGTTTATTTTAATGAAGTTCTCTCTTTCCCTGGGGAGCCAACATCATAGTAAGGAATAAAGTAAAATTCATCTGACTTAACCCTTAACATGTGATACCTTTTTAAAAAAAATCAATTCTATCACTCTGCCATAAATTACTTTCTGCCTAGTCTCCTGGAATCAGAAGGTTTTCTTCCCTCCCTATTATGCAATTAGATTTGATAAAGAATAAGAAGAATTTTGACAAACTCCAATAACCGGGACATAGAGGAGTAAGAAAAGTCAGGTAGAAGGGACTTTTTAAAAAGGATTTTGTTTTCTGAAACTATTCATTTAATTTGATTAAAAAATAAGTAGGAAAATCTGGACTTCCAGGTGGTGCTAGTGGTAAACAACTCGCCTGCCGATGCAGGAGACCAAGGTGGGTTTGATCCCTGGGTTGGGAAGATCCCCTGGAGAAGGGCGTGGCAGCCTACTCCCGTATTCTTGCCTGGAGAATCCCGTAAACAGAGGAACCTGGCGGGCTACAGTCCATAGTATTACAAAGAGTCAGATAGGACTGAAGCAACTTAGCATACACACACACACTGAAGCACACACACACACTCAGGAAAGCCAAATACCCATATTCTTGGGTTACATTTCATGTCTACTGACTCAGAATATCTGGAAAGTGTTCAAGAATCTGTTTTTCTTAAGTTGAGGTTTATTAATTTGCAACATTATATAAGTTTATTTGTATAGCAGAATAATTCACAATTTTTGAAGGTTAAACTCCATTCATGGTTATAAAATATTGAATATAATCCATGTGTCATATCATATATCCTTTAGCTTGTTTATTTTATATATAGTAATCATACCTGTTAATTCTCCAACAGTATCTTGCTATCTAGTCCCAGCCCCCTCCCTCTCCCCACTGGTAGACGTTTGTTGTCTGTGTTTGTGAGTCTGTTATTTATGTTGTTGTTATATTCACTAGTTTGTTTTGTTTTTTGTATTTCACATATGGTGGTGATAAATATCTTTCACTTTCTAAGTTATTTCACTAAATCCTAATGCTCTTCAAGTCTGTCTTTGTTGCAAATGGCAAAAACTTCATTCTTTTGTATAGCTGAATAGTATTCGATTGCATATATTTACCAAGTCTTCTTTATCCTTCATGTATTGATGGACACTTAGATTGCATCTGTGTTTCTGTGTCTTGGCTATTCCAAATAGTGCTATAATAAACATTAGGGTGCATCAGTCAGGTCAGTTTCTCAGTCATGTCTGACTCTTGATCCCATGAACTACAACACTCCAGGCTTCTCTGTGCATCACCAACGCCCAGAGCTTGGCCAAACTAAAGTCCATCAAGGCAGTGATGCCATCCAACCATCTCATCCTCTGTTGTCCCCTTCTCCTCCTGCCTGCAAGCTTTCCCAGCATCAGGGGAATTTTCCAGTGAGTCAGTTCTTCTCATCAGGTGGCCAAAGCATTGGAGCTTCGGCTTCAGCATCAGTCCTTCCAATGAATATTCATGACTAATTTCCTTTAGGACGTTCTGGTTTGATCTCCTTGCAGTCCAAGGGATTCTCAAGAGACTTCTCCAACACCACAGTTCAAAAGTATCAATTCCTTGGCACTCAGCTTTCTTTATAGTCCAACTCTCACATCCACCACTAAGATTGCTTCTGTGTTTCTGTGTCTTGGCTTTTGCAAACAATGCTATAATAAACATTGGGGTGCATGTTTCTTTTCAAATTAATGTTATTTTTTTCAGATATATACTCAAGGTTGAAATTGATGGATCATAAGGTAGTGGTATTTTTAGTTTTTTGAGGAAGCTTCATAGGGTTTTTCATAGTGGTCACACCAATTTACATTTCCACCAACGCTGTACAATGGTTCCTTTTTATCTACATTACTGCCAATGTTTATTGTTTGTGGTCTTTTTGATGATAAGTATTCTAACAGGTATGAAGAGCATCACTGATTCAGTGGACATGAGTTAGAGGAAACTCTGGGAGTTAGTGAAGGACAGGGAAGCCTGGCACACTGGAGTGTGTGGAGTCACAAAGGCTCAGACACAACTTAGCAACTGAACAACAACAACAGCAACACCAATATTCTGACAGGCATGAGGTTAATACCTCACTGTGGTTTTGACTTACATTTCTCTCATAATTAGTGATGCTGAGCATCTTTGCACGTGCCTATTGACCATTTAAATGTCTTCTTTGGAAAAATGTATATTTCAATCTTCTGCCCATTTTTGATCCAGTTGTTTATTTTCTTGATGTTGTAAGGGCTATTTAAATAATTTGGGTACTAATGCCATGGGTATTAACTTTATTTGCAAATGTTTTTTTTTTTTTTTTTTTTTTCCACTTCCAATTAGGGTGTTTTTGTTGTTTCATGATGTCCTTTGCTGCAGATCGTTATGCAAAGCTTTTAAGCTAAATTAGGTCCTTTTTTTTTTTTTTTTTTTGCTTTTGTTTCTTTTGCCTTATAAGACAGATATTAAAAAAAAAAGCTATGATTTATATCTAAGAATATTATGGTTATGTTTTCTTTTAGGAGTATAATGACTCCTGGTCTTACATGTAGGTCTTTAAAATCCATTTTGATTTTATTTTAATATATGATGTGAGAAAATGTTAACCCTAGTTTTATTCTTTTACATGTAGCTGTACAATTTTCACAGCACCACATATTAAATAGACTGCCTTTTCTCCACTGTGTGTTCTTGCCTCCTTTGTCATAAATTAATTGACCATAAGTCTGTTAACTTTTGGTCTCCTATTCCATTGATCAATGTGTCTGTTTTTGTGCCAGAACCATACTGATTTGATTGCCATAGCTTTGTAATATAGTATGAAGCCAGAAAGTATGATTTCTCCAGGTCTGTTTTTCTTTCTCAAGGTTACTTTGACTATTAAGGTCTTTTGTTTTTTCAGACAAATTTTAAAATTCATTTTTTCCAGTTCTGTAAAAAATGTCATTTTGGTAGAAGTTGCACTGAATCTGTAGATTTCTTTGGGTAGTGTAGTCAATATTAATTCTTCCAATTCAGGAACACTGTGTCATTTTCAGTTTCTTTCATCAGTATCTTATAGTTTTCTGAATAAATATCTTTCAGCTCCTTAGGTAGATTTATTCCTAGTTATTAATTATGTTATCTCTGATATAATTGTAAACAAGATTGTTTCCTTAATTTATCTTTCTGAGAGTTCATTGTTAGTGAATGAACTAACACATTTATCTATATTAATTTTATATCCTGAAATTTTATCAAATTCATTGATAAACTCTAGCAGGTTTTTGATAGTATCTTTAGGATTTTCTGTGTATAGTAAAATGTCATCTGTGAATAGTGACAGATTTATGCTTCTTCCTTTCCAGTTGAAACTCTTTTTATTTTTCTAATATGATTGCTGTGGGCAAGACTTCTAATACTATGTTGAACAAAAGTGACAAGAATGAATATCCTTGTATTGTTGCTGATTTTAGATGAAATACTTTCAGCCTTTCACTGTTGAGTATTATATAATGTATGGGATTATTATCTTGAAGTATATTCTCTCTATACCCACCTTCTGGAGAGTTCTTATCATAAATGGTTGTTTTATTTGGCAAAAGGTTTTCTGCATCTATTGAGATGATCATATGATATTATATCTCCATCATCATATGTGGTATATCACATTGATTTGTGGGCACTGAAAAATTCTTGCATCCCTGGGATAAATCCTGCTTGATCAAGGTATATGATCCTTTTAATGTATTGTTGTATTCAGTTTGTTAGAAAATAACAAAATAAATCCTTATTTTGTTGAGGATTTTTTTCATCTGTTTATAAGTGATATTGATCTATAATTATTTTTGTTTTCTGTTTGCTTCTTATGGTATATTTATTTGGTTTTGGTATTAGGACAGTCTTGGCCTTATGAATGAGTTCAGAAGTATTCCTTCCTCTCAAATTTTCTGGAATAGTTTGAGAAGGATAGGTATTAACACTTATCTAAATGTTTGGTAACATTCATCTATGAATCAGGTCCAAGAGTTTGTTTGTTGGAAGTCTTTTTATTATTACTCATTTAATTTTAATACTGGTAATTAATCTGTTCATATTTTTTTTATTTTTAGAAGTAGAGTAAATTCCATTTCTAACTGATGCCATTCGTTTCCTTCTATCATCAGTCATACTTAAAACTTTGAACCCAATCAGTCTTCCCAAAAGATATAAACTATGGAATCTCATATTCTCATTTTAAACCAATTTACTTAAAATTTATAAAAGTTATCTTTTGTATATTATTAATTTATATACCACTGAATTTAATTCTGACTTGTTGAATTGTAATTTATATAAAAAATGTGTATTGACACTTTTTTGCTGTTTATCCTGAAATATGTTTCTAAAATGAAATATGCTATTCTAACTCCTATGAAAACTTGGCATCTCCTGTTAGATATAATCTTTGTCCACCCACTAATTGTTATTATAGCATGTAAATGCAAACTCCTTCACATTGGATCCTGGTTACATTACTAACTAGACTGGTCTCTATGCCTCCATTTTGCTGCATTTGAAATGGACATTATCATAATACTTACCTCATAATAGTGTTTTGAGGATTGATATAAAATGCTTAGGCTAACATCTGAACTGTAGTGTATGATAAATTATCATCTATTTGTTTAAATTGTATCCATCTACTTTCAACTTCAAAATGTAATTCACCATATTAACCAATTTAAAAGAGAAATCATAGATAATCTAAATAGAAATAGAAAAGCATGCAACAAAATCTAATATCAGCTTCTAATTTAAAAAATAATCTCAGCAAACATAATAAAAAGGAACTTAAGCCTCATCAAAGGCTTCTGTGAAAATCCAGAAGATAATATCATATTTAATCTTGAAAGACAATGTTTTCTCCTAACATGAGGAAAAATACAAGAATGTTTGCTCTACTCAATTCTATTAGCCATTATATTAAAGGTTCTAGCTAGCACAATTAGTAAATAAATTTAAAAATGAACATTAAAACTGGAGCAAAAGTAAAATTCTTTTTTCATTATAATATAATTATATGTGTAGAAAATTCTATGAGATATACGCAAAGGGGCTTCCCAGGTGGTGCTGATGGTAAAGACCCACGTGCCAATGCAAGACATGCAGGAGACGTGAGTTTGATCCCCTGGGTGGAGAAGGTCCCTGGAAGAGGGCATGGCAAACCACCCCAGTATTCCTGTCTGGTGAATCCAATGGACAGAGGAGTCTGGCCAGCTACAGTCACAAAGAGTTGGACAGAACTGAAGCATCTTAGCACACATGCATATACGAAAGGTTATTGGAATTAATAATTGTCTTTATAAAGGGTAAAAACACAAAATCCATTTTATTTCCTAGCAATTAAAAAACAGAATCAAAATTTTAAATAATTCATTTCTTAAAACATTATGAAAATATGAAATACTTAGAGATAAATCTGTTAAAGAGCATAAAGGACATGTACAAAAAACTATAAAATATTTCTGAGAAAAATTTAAATGGACCTAATTAAATGGGAAACAACACCTTGTTAATTTGTTGAAGAATTGAATATTATTGAGATGTCATGTCAGTTCTCTCAAAATTTATCTATAAATGTAACACAGTCCTAAACAGAGTCCGGAGGCTTTAAAAATTATAATATCCAAGCTAAATTTCAATCGTACCTAAGTGCAATAATTTAAATACTCAAAGCAAATTTGAAAAAGATAAATAATATTGAAGGCAAATCTCACCAAATTGTAAGATTTATTACAAAGGTTAATTATTAAAGAGATTGTAATATTGACATCAAGAGATAAATGGAAGATTGAATCCAGAAATAGATCTCCACATATAGGGACAACTGATATTTCATAAAGCTACAAAGACAAGTTAATGGAGAAAAAAAAAACTGCTCTTTTAAAAAAATAATTTAAATTTGCAACTGTTAGAACAGTTGCAAATAAGACAGCTTTAATCCATATGTCACAATATATTCAGAAAGCTAACTCAAAATGGATCAAAGATAGAATTGCAAAATCTAAAACTATTAAGTTTCTGGAAGAAAATATAGAGGAAAAATTATATAGCTTGGGTTAGACAAAGATTACTTAATTTGATACCTAAAACCATGATTCATAAAATATCAAATTGAAAAGTTAAAATTTCATCAAAATTAAAACCCTCAGGTCTTCAAAAGACATTGTTAAAGATTAAATAGGCAAGTCACAAACTGGGAGAAAATATTTGTAAAGAACATATCAAATAAAGACGTATTCAGAATATATAAAAAATGCTCAACTTAAAATGAGAAAGCAAAACTCTGCATTGAAAAATTGGCAATATATTTGAGCAGACACTTTACCCAAAAAGACATATGGCTATCAAATCATTCGTCATTAGAGGAATGCAGATTTAAGTCACAATGAGATATAACTAAATATCTTATTTTACTGGTTAAAATTTCCAAAGATTGACTATAACTAATGCTGGCAAGTCTGGAAGAACTATTCGTAGAACCATACTCTTGATGGAATCATAAAATGACAAGTTGATTTTGTAAAACATCTTGGGAATTCCTCAAAAATGTCTTATAATGGAGTAGTTTATTTCCTCATGGTGTAAGTCAGGAGATTCCAGCTGCTACTTCACCTTTTTTAAGAGCTCACATGATTAGGCTGGGTGCTCCCAGCATAATCTCCCTCTAGATACAGTCAAGGCAACTGATTAATAACAACTCATGAGAGTGATAACCCATCATATTCATAGGTCTTGTCCATACCTGCATGGAGTGTTTATAGAAGGGAGGACTATAAAGATATGTTGCTGTTGTTCATTCCCTAAGTCATGTCCAGCTCTTTGCCACCCCATGGACTGCAGCACACCAGGCCTTCCTGTCCTTCACTCTCTCCCAGAGTTTGCTCAAACTCATGTCCATTGAATCAGTGATACTATCCAACCATCTCATCCTCTGTCATTGGATATCAGCTTAAAATTCTGCCTACCGTGATCCTCATGTAACCTCATCCCTACAAGTGATTATGTAACTTTAAAAATATTGTTCATAAAACATCAGAAGATATTAAGTTTTTAAAATGAACCATAAAGTACAAATGGAATGAGAGTACTCAACCACTTTGATAGGCATAATTGAACTGCATTGGTGAGTTTCTCTGAGAAAAACAAAAAGTAATGAATGGATATAGTGAGGAAGGAAGATAGGGGCAAGGGAGGAAGAAAGGAGGAGAGAAAGAAACAAAAATCAGTAAGCTGGTTCATGTTTCATGATGATGTCTTAAAATCTGTCATTTTTAGGACAGTACTTAAAAATAAATAATAAATCCAGAAGCATATGCATTTAAGTTTGAAGAAGCAATTTGTGCAGTATACTATGATTTGTTTTTTGTTTTTTGTTTTTTTTTTTTTTAATTTTTTTATTAGTTGGAGGCTAATTACTTCACAACATTTCAGTGGGTTTTGTCATACATTGATATGAATCAGCCATAGATTTACACTTATTCCCCATCCCGATCCCCCCTCCCATCTCCCTCTCCACCCGATTCCTCTGGGTCTTCCCAGTGCACCAGGCCGGAGCACTTGTCTCATGCATCCCACCTGGGCTGGTGATCTGTTTCACCATAGATAGTATACATGCTGTTCTTTTGAAACATCCCACCCTCACCTTCTCCCACAGAGTTCAAAAGTCTGTTCTGTACTTCTGTGTCTCTTTTTCTGTTTTGCATATAGGGTTATCGTTACCATCTTTCTAAATTCCATATATATGTGTTAGTATGCTGTAATGTTCTTTATCTTTCTGGCTTACTTCACTCTGTATAAGGGGCTCCAGTTTCATCCATCTCATTAGGACTGGTTCAAATGAATTCCTTTTGACGGCTGAGTAAAATTCCATGGTGTATATGTACCACAGCTTCCTTATCCATTCATCTGCTGATGGGCATCTAGGTTGCTTCCATGTCCTGGCTATTATAAACAGTGCTGCGGTGAACATTGGGGTGCATGTGTCTCTTTCAGATCTGGTTTCCTCAGTGTGTATGCCCAGAAGTGGTATTGCTGGGTCATATGGCAGTTCTATTTCCAGTTTTTTAAGGAATCTCCACACTGTTTTCCATAGTGGCTGTACTAGTTTGCATTCCCACCAACAGTGTAAGAGGGTTCCCTTTTCTCCACAGCCTCTCCAGCATTTATTGCTTGTAGACTTTTGGATAGCAGCCATCCTGACTGGTGTGTAATGGTACCTCATTGTGGTTTTGATTTGCATTCCTCTAATAATGAGTGATGTTGAGCACCTTTTCATGTGTTTGTTAGCCATCTGTATGTCTTCTTTGGAGAAATGTCTGTTTAGTTCTTTGGCCCATTTTTTTGATTGGGTCATTTATTTTTCTGGAATTGAGCTGCAGGAGTTGCTTGTATATTTTTGAGATTAATCCTTTGTCTGTTTCTTCATTTGCTATTATTTTCTCCCAATCTGACGGCTGTCTTTTCACCTTACTTATAGTTTCTTTTGTAGTGCAAAAGCTTTTAAGTTTCATTAGATCCCATTAGTAAAACTGGCACTATTATCAGATAACAATAATATATATAGAAAAGCTTAAACACCCCACTGAAAAACTGTTTATATTATTGTTATCTGATAATAGTGCCAGTTTTACTTTTATTTCAATTTAGATGCCTTTTATTTCTTTTTCTTGCCTAATTTCTCTGGCTAGGATTTCCAATACTATGTTGAATAAAGGTAGCAACAGTGGACATTTTTGTCTTCTTCCTGACCTTAGAGAAAAAAGCCTTTAGTATTTCACTATTGAATATGATGTTAGTTGTGGGCTTGTTACATATGACATTTATTAAGACATCATCCACTTAAGAAAAAAGCAAGTCTTGCTGGAGCTGAGATCGTGGAAGCAGATGTACCTGTACTTGTGAAAGTTGATTTTGTTGCCTACTAGTCATGAAAACTTGGGCGTGTTTTTTTACCTCTCTGAGTTTGGAAAATGTGGATAACATTGCATGCTAATTGTGAGGATGGCAGGAGTAAAGTGTGCATAGAGTATCTGCATTATAGTGATCCTTTATGAAACGTGGCTATACTAATAACAATGAAAAGATATTAATAATAATTAAATTCTTGTTTTGTTGCTGAATATCACACAACTTCAGAGATATGGTAGACTGATCCTTAGAAATAAACAGACACACACAAACATAATGATGTGCATTTAATAGATGTGTTAGTTTCCTAGGAGTGCTTCTTAAATTAGTACAAACATGGTAGGGCTTCCCAGGTGGCTCAGAGGTAAAGACTGCCTGCAATGCAGAAGACGCAGATTCAATCCCTGGGTCCAGAAGATCCCTGGAGCAGGAAATGGCAACTTTTCCAGGGTTCTTGCCAGGGAAATCCCATGGACAGAGAAGCTTGGTGGGTTACACTTCATTTGGTCACAAAAGAGTTGGACACTACTTAGCTACCAAACAACAACAACAAACATGGTGGCTTAGAACAACAGAAATTTATTCTTTCTGGAGGCCCGAAGTCTGAAATCAAAATGTTGGCAGCATTGGTTCTTCTGGAAGCTCTGAAGAAGAATTCATTCCATGCCTGTTTCTTGGCTCCATGGCTTACTGTAATCCTTGGTATTCTTTGACTTACAGATTTATTACTATAATCTCTGCCTCTTTCTTCATATCTGTGTATCTGCTCACTTTTTCTTCCAAGGATACTTGTCATTGAATTTAGAACCCTCTGTAACTCAAGGTGATCATCTCAGGATCCTCAACTTGCTTTCTTCTGCAAGACACTTTTCCAAATAAGGTCATGTTTACAGGTTTTAGGCAGATACATTTTGGGAAGCTACCACTCAACCCAGTACAATAGATATAATTTAATGAAATATTAAGGATAATTTAGCTAACAATATCACATATTTGACAAATTATTTATAACTCACTTTTTTTTTAGCACATTTAAAGTTTGATATTTAAAATAAAGCCTAAAATTAATGAAAGTAAATCTTTTGCTTTTTCAAACATGAATACATTGGAGAAGCTAGACATTTATTTCCATATAAATTATAAGAAATGAAATCCACTACAAGTGGGAGAAAGAATTAGAGTAATAATGGCTAGTGAAAATGACAATTATTATTCAGTATTTACTACATGCTTAATACACATTTTTTGTGAATAAAATGAATTTATTATATTATGATTATAAAATTTCTCTGAAATTCTTAATGTCCAGCATATTAATTCTTACTAAATGTAAGGAAAATAGGTGTCAAATGTATTTTTTATAAATAGATTTTTATTATATTACTGAGCCTGGTTGACACCACCAGCTGAATCATCTGGGATTCAGATTTATGGCTGTCTGTTTTTATTTTTTAATTAATTAATTTTTTATTGAAGGATGATTGCTTTACAGAATTTTGCTGTTTTCTGTCAAACCTCAACATGAATCAGCCATAGGTATACATATATCCGCTCCCTTTTGAACCTCCCTCCCATCTCCCTCCCCATCCCACTCCTCTTGACACAGAGCCCCTGTTTGAGTTTCGTGAGCCATACAGCAAATTCCCATTGGCTATATATTTTACAAATGGTAATATAAGTTTCCATATTACTCTTTCCTCCCCTCTCCCCATGTCCATAAATCTGTTCTCTATTTCTGTTTCTCCATTGTTGCCCTGTAAGTAAATTCTTCAGTACCATTTTTCTAGATTCCATATATATGTGTTAGAATATGGTATTTATTTTTATCTTTCTGACTTACTTCACTTTGTATAATAGGTTCTAGGTTCATCCACCTCATCAGAACTGACTCAAATGCATTCCTTTTAATGGCTGAGTAATATTACATTGTGTATATATACCACAACTTCTTTATCTATTCATCTGTCGATGGACATCTAGGTTGCTTCCATGTTCTAGCTATTGTAAATAGTGCTGCAATGAACAATGGGATACATGTATCTCTTTCAATTTTGGTTTCCTCAGGATATATGCCTAGGAGTGGGATTGCTGGGTCATATGGTGGTTTTATTCCTAGTTTTTTAAGGACTATCCATACTGTCTTCCATAGTGGCTATATCAATTTACATTCCCACCAACAGTACAAGAATGTTCCCTTTTCTCCATACCCCTCAACATGTATTATTTGTAGACTTTTTGATTTGGAAAACTCAGCAGTGGCCATAGGACTGGAAAAGGTCAGTTTTCATTCCAATCCCTAAGAAAGGCAATGCCAAAGAATGCTCAAAATACCGCATAATTGCACTCATCTCACATGCTAGTAATGCTCAAAATTCTCCAAGCCAAACTTTAACAATACATGAACCATGAACTTCCAGATGTTCAAGCTGGTTTTAGAAAAGGCAAATTGCCAACATCTGCTGGATCATCGAAAAAGCAAGAGAGTTCCAGAAAAACATCTACTTCTGCTTTATTGACTAGGCCAAAGCCTTTGACTGTGTGGATAACAACAAAGTGGAAAATTCTTAAAGATATGGGAATACCAGACCACCTGACCTGCATCTCAAGAAATCTGTATGCAGGTCAGGAAGCAACAGTTAGAACTGGACATGGAGCAACAGACTGGTTCCAAATAGGAAAAGGAGCATGTCAAGGCTGTATACTGTCACCCTGCTTATTTAACTTATATGCAGAGTACATCATCAGAAATGCTGGGCTGTATGAAGCACAAATTGGAATCAAGATTGATGGGAGAAATATGAATAACCTCAGATATGCAGATGATACTACACTTATGGCAGAAAGTGAAGAAGAACTAAAGAGCCTCTTGATGAAAGTAAAAGAAGAGAGTGAAAAAGTTGGCTTAAAGCTCAACATTCAGAAAACGAAGATCAAGGCATCTGGTCCCATCACTTCATGGCAGATAGATGGGGAGAGTGGAAACAGTGTCAGACTTTATTTTTTGGGGCTCCAAAATCGCCGCAGATGGTGACTGCAGCCATGACATAAAAAGACGCTTACTCCTTGGAAGAAAAGTTATGACCAATCTAGACAGCATATTAAAAAGCAGAGACATTACTTTGCCAACAAAGGTCCATCTAGTCCAGGCTATGATTTTTTTCAGTGATCATGTATGGATGTGAAAGTTGGATTATAAAGAAAGTTGAGTGCCAAAGAATTGATGCTTTTGAACTGTGGTGTTGGAGAAGACTCTTGAGAGTCCCTTGGACAGCAAGGAGATATAACCAGTCCATCCTAAAGGAAATCAGTCCGGAATGTTCATTGGAAGGACAGATGTTGAAGCTGAAACTCCAATAATTTGGCGACCTGATGTGAAGACCTGACTCGTTTGAAAAGACCCTGATGCTGGGAAAGATTGAGAGTGGGAGGAGAAGGGGACGACAAAGGATGATCACCGACTCAATAGACATGAGTTTGAGTGAATTCTGGCAGTTG